>NW_020191050.1:0-13199 GCF_002263795.3 Bos taurus
TTTTCCTGTGTGACCCAGGCTCCTTTATAATTACTGCTTTTGTCTTGGGTCCTGGAGTATGTAGAATTTTGTGAGTGCCCTTTAAGAGTGGAGTCTCTGTTTCCTACAGCTGTTTGGCTTTCTGATATAAGCCTCACTAAACTTCAAAGCCAAGCATTCTGGGGCTCATCTTCCTGATGCAGGACCCTGAGCTGGTTGGCCCAATGTGGCACTCAAACCCATTGCTCATGAAGAGAACCTATGCATTATGATTATCCTCCTGTTTCTGGGTTGCCTACCAGGGGGTGTGGGTCTTGACTATACTGTATCTCTACTCTTCCTGTCCATCTTGTTGTGATTCTTTCTTTATGTCTTTATTTGTAGAAGATCTTTTCTGCTAGTCTTCAGGTCATTCTCACTGATACTTGTTCTGTAACTAGTTGTAATTTCAGTGCACCCATGGGAGGAGGTGAGCTCAGGGTCTTCTTTCTCTGTCATCTTGGACACTCCCTCTCTATTACCCATTTTGAGTTAAGTTTTCTAGAAGCTGTGAGTTATAGGCTCAGATTATTATTATCTTTGCAAATGGATAGCTAAATGTTGCAATGCCATTTTTTGAAATGACTATGCCTTATTCAAAGAGCTTCTTTTCTATCTATGGCAAAAATCAGTTGACAGTATTTGTTTGAGTCTATTTCTGGAAATATGCTTATTCCAAGATGGCAGAGTAGAAGGATGTGCACTCATCTCTCCTGCTCAAATACCAAAATTGCAACTAGCTGTTGAACAACCGTCAACAGGAAGATGTTGGAACATGCCAAAAAAAACCCAAAAAAACCCACATCCAAGGACAAAGGAGAAACCGTGATGAGATGAGAAGAGGGGCATAATCACGTTAAAATCAAACCCCATACCTGCCAGAGACTCTTGAAGGGCACAAACAAAACCTTGTGGGCACCAAGACCCATGGGAAAGGAGCAGTGACTCACACAAGAGACTGAGCCAGACCTGCCTATGAGTGTTTGAGGGTCTCCTGCAGAGGTGTGGGTCAGCAGTGGCCTTCCGTGTGTGGCACAAGTCCTCTTGGAGGTGGTTACCATTAGCCCTACCATAGAGCCTATAGCCCCACCATAGAGGACCAGGTGGGCAAACCACAAACTGGAGAACAATTATACTGAAGAAGTTTTCATACTGTTGTGAAGGTTCTAGGCCCCACATCAGATTTCCCAACCTGGGGATCCAGCAAAGGGATTGGGAATCCCAGGGAATCTGACTTTGAATGTCAACAAGATTTGATTACAGAACTTCCACAGGACTAGGGAAACAGAGACACTTGGAGGGCACAAACAAAACCCTGTGTGCACCAGGATGCAGGAGAAAGGAGCAGTGACCCCACAAGAGACTGAGCCAGACTTGCCTGTAAGTGTTTGGGAGTCTCCAGCAGAGGCATGGACTGGGAGTGGCCTGCCACCGAGTCAGGGCCACTGGCAGCAGCAGTCCTGGGAGGTGTGGCATGTTGCCATAAGTCTTCTCGGAGGAGGTCACCATCAGCCCTACCACTGAGTCTACAGCCCTGCCATAGAGACCACAGACTCCAGGACTTGGCCACTTTAGGCCAAACTAAAAGGAGGTGGCACAGCCTCACCCATTAGCAGAAAATTGGATTAAAAATTTACTGAGCATGGCCCAGCCCACCAGAGCAAAACCCAGTTTTCCCCACAGCAAATCTCTCCCATCAGGAAACTTGCACTAATCTCTTATCACCACCCATCAGAGGGCAAACAGAAGAAGCAAGAATTGCAATCCCGTGGCCTCTAGAATGAAAACCACAATCACAGAAAACTAACCAAACGACCACATGGATCACAGACTTGTCTAACCCAATGAAACTATGAGCCATGCTGTATAGGGCCACCCAAGATGGACGGGTAATGGTGGAGACTTCTGACAAAACGTGGTCCACTAGAGAAGGGAATGGCAAACCACTTTGGCCTTCTTGCCTTGAGAACTCCAGGAACAGTATGAAAAAGCAAAAATATAAGACACTGAAAGAAGAATCGCCAAGGTCAGTAGATATCCAATATGCTACTGGAGAAGAGCGAAGAAATAGCTGTAAAGGAATGAAGAGGCTGAGCCAAACAGGAAATGATGCCCAGTTGTGGGTGGTGTTGAAAGTAAATTCTGATGCCATAAAGAACAGTATCGCATAGGAATCCAGAAAGTTATGTTCATGATTCAGGGTAAATTGGAAGTGGTCAGACAGGAGATGGCAAGAGTGAACATCAACATTTTAGGAATCAGTGAACCATTAAAATGGATGGGAATGGGAAAATTAGTTTAATTAATTAATTAATTAAATTCAAGTGACCATTATATCTACAACTGAGGGCAAGAATCCCTTAGAAGAAATGGAGTAACTCTCATAGTCAACAAAAGAGTTCAAAATGCAGTACTTGGGTGCAATCTCAAAAATGACAGAATGATCTCGGTTGGTTTCCAGGGCAAAACATTCAATGTCACGGTAAACTAAGTCCATGCCCCAACTACTAATGCTGAAGATGCTTAGGTTGAAGAGTTCTATGAAGACCTATGATATCTTCTAAAACTAACACCAAAAATAAATAAATCCTTTACATCATAGGGGACTGGAATGCAAAACTAGGAAGTCAAGAGTTGCCTGGAGTAACAGGCAAATTTGTCCCTGGCGTACAAAATGAAGCAGGGCAAAGGCTACCAGAGTTTTGCCAAAGGAACACACTGGTCACAGCAATCACCCTCTTCCAACAACACCAGTGACAACCGTACACATGGACATCACCAAGTGGTCAATATCTAAATCAGATTGGTTATATTTTTTACAGCCAGAGATGGAGAAGCTGAATACAGTCAGCAAAAACAAGACCAGGACCTGACTGTGGCTCAGATCATGAACTCCTTATTGCAAAATTCAGGCTTAAATTGAAGAAAGTAGGGAAAACCACTAGGCCATTCAGTGAAAGTGAAAGTCTCTCGTCATGTCAGACTCTTTTGCGACCCCATGGACTGTACAATCTATGGAATTCTCTAGGCCAGAATACTGGAGTGAAGTATGAAGCCTTTCCTTTCTCCAGGGGATCTTCCCTACCCAGGGGTTGAACCCAGGTCTCCACAATGCAGGCGGATTCTTTGCCAACTGAGCTATCAGGGAAGACCAAGGCCATTCAGGTATGCTCTAAATCAAATTTCATGATTATACAGTGGGAGTGGCAAATAGATTCAATGGATTAGATCTGATAGACGGAATGCCTGAAGAACTATGGGCCAAGGTAAAGGCAAAATAGTTGTCTGAGGAGGCCTTACAAATAGCTGAGAAAAAAGAGAAATGAAAGGCAAAGGAGAATAGGAAAGATATACCTGTTTGAATGCAGAGTTCCAGGGAATAGCAAGGGGAGATAAGAAAGCCTTCCTAAGTGAACAATGCGAAGAAATAGAGGAAAACAATAGAATGGGAAAGACTAGCAATATCTTCAAGAAAATTGGAGCTACCAAGGGATCATCTCATGCAAAAATGGGCACAATAAAGGACTGAAATGGTATGGACCTAACAGAAGCAAAAGAGGTTAAGAAGTGGCAGGAATACACAAAAGAAGTGTACACAAAAGGCCTTAATGACCTGGATAACCATGGTGGTGTGGTCACTCACCTAGAGCCAGGCATCCTGGTGTGTGAAGGCAAGTGGGCCTTAGGAAGTGTTACTACAAACAAAGCTAGTGGAGGTGATGGAATTCCACCTGAACTACTTCAAATCCTAAAAGATGATGCTGTGAAAGTGCTGCACTCAGTATGCCAGCAAATTTAGAGAACTGAACAGTGGCCACAGGACTGGAAAAGGTCAGTTTCCATTCCAATCCCAAGGTCAATGCCAAAGAATGTTCAAAGTATTGTACAATTGTGCCCATTTCATATGCTAGCAAGGCAATGCTCAAAATCCTTCAAGCTAGGCTTCAGCAGTACATGAACTGAGAACCACCAGATGTACAAGCTGGATTTAGAAACGCAGAGTAACCAGAGATCAAATTGCCAACATCTGCTAAATCATAGAAAAAGCAAGGAATTTCAGAAAAACATCTACTTCTGCTTTATTGACTATGCCAAAGCCTTTGACTGTGTGGGTCACAAAAAACGGTGGAAAATTCTTAAAGAAATGGAAATACCACACCACTTTACCTGCCTCTTGAGAAGCCTGTATGCAGGTCAAGAAGCAACAGTTAGAACTGGACATGAAACAATGACATGGTTCAAAATTGGAAAAGGCTGTATATTGTCATCCTGCTTATTTAACTTATATGCAGAGTACATCATGCAAAATGCTAGGCTGGATGAAGCTCAAGCTGAAATCAAGATTGCTGGGAGAAATATCAACAACCTCACATATGCAGATGATTCCACTTTAATGGCAGAAGCAAAGAGGAACTAAAGAGGCTCTTGATGAAGGTGAAATAGGAGAGTGAAAAAGTTGGTTTAAAACTCAACATTCAGAAACTAAGATCATGGCATCTGGTCCCATCACTTCATGGGTAATGGTTGGGGGAAAAATTAAAATACGGACAGACTTTTTATTTTTTTGGGCTCTAAAATCACTGAGGAAGGTGACTGCAGCCATGAAAGTAAAAGACGCTTGCTCCTTGGAAGAAAAGCTATGACAAACCCAAAGAGCATATTAAAAAGCAGAGACATCACTTTTCCAACAAAGGTCAGAATAGTCAAAACTATGGTTTTTCCAGTAGTCATATATAGATGTGAGTGTTGGGCCATAAAGAAGGCTGAGCTGCAAAGAATCGATGCTTTCAAACTGTGGCGCTGGAGAAGACACTTGAGAGTCCCTTGGACAGCAAGGTGGTCAATCCTAAAGGAAATCAACCCTGAAAATTCTTTTAGGAAGGACTGATTCTGAAGGTCCAATACTTTGGCCACCTGATGCAAAGAGCTGACTCATTGGAAAAGACCCTGATGCTGGGAAATATTGAGGGCAAGAGGAGGAGGGGCGGGCAGAGGATAAGATGGTTGGATGGCATCACCAACTCAATGGACATGAGTTTGAGCAAACTCTGGGAGATAGTGAAGGACAGAGAAGCTTGGTGTGCTGCAGTCCATGAGGTCAAAAGAGCCAGACATGACTTAGCAACTGAACAATAACAACATGGTAAGAATTTGGCATATTGATTTCCAGAGTGGCCATACAATTCTGCATTCCCTCTATAAATACATAGAAGTCCCAGTTTCTCTCCAAACACAGTTTTACTTGGTATCATCAGTATTTTTGTACTTAGTCATTCAAATGAGGTTACAGTAGTATCTCATTGTGGTTTTTTATTTTATTTTATTTTTACAATGCTGTGTTGGTGTCTGCCATACAACAACATGAATCATCCATAATTATACATACATCTCATTCCTCCCTAGCCTCCCTCCTCTCCTCTCCTCCCATCCCATCCATCCAGGTCATCACAGAGCATCAGACTAGGCTCCCTATGCCTCACAGCAACTTCTTACCAGCTGGTCATCTTACACCTGATAGTGCATATATATTGATGCTACTTTCTCCATTCTTGCCACTCTCTCCCTCCCCTACTGTGTCCACAACTCCATTCTCTATATGTGTGTCTCCTTTCCTTCCCTGCATATAGGTTCATCAATACCAGTTTTTCTAGATACCATAAGTATGCACTGCTAATTCAAATACTGTATTTGTTTTTCTCTTTCTGATTTACTTCACTCTGTATAAGAGACTCTATGTGCATCCACCTCACTAGAACTGACCTCATCCTTTTTATGGCTGAGTAATATTGCATTGCACCACATATTCTTTATCCATTCATCTTTCAATGGACATCTAGGTCGCTTCCATGTCCTGGCTATTGTAAATAGTGCTGCAATGAACCCTGGGGGTACATGTGCCTTTCAATTATGGTTTTCTCAGGGTGCACAGCTAGTAGTGGGGTTGCTTGGTCATATGGTAGGTTTATTCCTAGCTTTTTAAGGGATCTCCATACTGTTCTTCATAATGGCTGTGTCAGTTTACATTCCCACCAACAGTGCAAGAGGCTGCCCTTTTTTTCCCATACCCTGCAACATTTACTGTTTGCAGATTTTTTTCATGATGGTCATTCTGGTGTGAGGTAATACCTCATTTCAGTTTTGATTTGCATTTCTCTAATAATTAAGGATGTTGAATGTCTTTTCATGTTTATATTGGCCATCTGTATGTCTTCTTTGGAGAAATGTCTGTTTAGGTCTTCTGCCCATTTTTTTTCTGGAATGTTTGTTTTCCTAATATTGAGCTGTTTGAGCTGCTTCTATATTCTGGAGATTAATCCTTTGTCAGTTGTTTCATTTTCAATTATTTTCTCCCATTCTGAGTGTTGTATTTCACCTTGTTTATTGTTTCCCTTGCTGTGCAAAAGCTTTTAGGGTTAATTAGGTCCTGTTTGTTTATTTTTGCTTTTATTTCCATTAGTCTAGGAGGTGGATCAAAGAGGATCTTGCTGTGATGTATGTCAAAGAGTGTAGTGCTTATGTTTTCCTCTAAGAGCTTATAGTTTCTGGCCTTACATTTATGTCTTTAATCCATTTTGAGTTTATTTTTGTGTATGGTGTTAGGAAGTGTTCTACTTTCATTCTTTCCTATGTAGCTGTCCAGTTTCCCCAGCACCGCTTATTGAAGAGGCTGTCTTTTCTCCATTGTATATTCTTGCCTCCTTTGTCAAAGATAAGGTGATCATAGGTGCGTGGGTTTATCTCGGCTTTCTATCTTGTTCCATTGGTCTATTTTTCTGCTTTTGTGCCAGTACCATATTGTCTCAATGACTGTAGCTTTGTAGTATATTCTGATATCAGGAAAGTTGATTCCTCCAGCTCCATTTTTCTTTCTCAAAATTGCCCTGGCTGTTCAGGGTCTTTTGCATTTCCATATAAATGGTTAAATGTTTTCTTTTAGTTCTATGAAAAATATTGTTGGTGGTTTAATAGGGATTGCTTTGTATCTGTAGATTGCCTTGGGTAGTATAGTCATTTTCACAATCTTGATTCTTCCAATCCAATAACATGTTATATCTCTCCATCTGTTTGTGTTGTTTTTTATTTCTGTCATCTGTATCCTATAGTTCTCTGCATACAAGTATTTTGTCTTTTTAGGTAGGTTTATTCCTAGGTATTTTATTCATTTTGTTGCAGTGATGAATGGAATTGTTTCCTTAATTTCTCTGTCTGATTTTTCATTGTTAGAGTATAGGAATGCAAAGGATTTCTGTGTATTAATTTTATATCCTGTGACTTTACTTTCTGATCTGGATTCCTTTTATTTATTTTTCTTCTCTGATTGTCATGGCTGCTGCTGCTGCTGCTGCTAAGTCGCTTCAGTCGTGTCCGACTCTGTGCGACCCCACAGACGGAAGCCCACCAGGCTCCCCCGTCCCTGGGATTCTCCAGGCAAGAACACTGGAGTGGGTTGCTATTTCCTTCTCCAATGCATGAAAGTGAAAAGTGAAAGGGACCTTGCTCAGTCGTGTCCGACTCTTAGCGACCCCATGGACTGCAGCCTACCAGGCTCCTCCATCCATGGGATTTTCCAGGCAAGAGTACTGGAGTGGGGTGCCATTGCCTTCTCCGGATTGTCATGGCTAGGGCTTCCAAAACTATGTTGAATAATAGTGATGAGAGTGGGCACCCTTGTCTTGGTCCTGATTGTAGAGAAAATGCTTTCAGGTTTTCACCATTGAGAATGATGATTGATGTTGTTTGTCATTTATGAGCTTTGTTATGTTGAGTGAGATTGGTTCCTTCTATGCCTTCATTCTGGAGAGTTTTTTTTTTTTTTTATCATAACTAGGTGTTGAATTTTGTCAAAAGCTTTCTCTGCATCTATTAAGATGATGGTTATTATCTTTTTATCTTATGGTTTTTATCTTTCATTTTGTTGATATGGTGTGTCACATTTATTGATTTGCATATATCAAAGAATCCTTGCATCCCCAGGATAAATCCCACTTGATCATAGTGTGTGATCCTTTTAATGTGTTGTTGAAATCTGTTTGCTAGAATTTTGCTGAGGATTTTGCATTTATGCTCATCAGTGATATTGGCCTATAAGTTTATTTTTTCATGGTATCTTTGTCTGTTTTTTGTATCAGGGTGATGGTGGCCTCATAGAGTGAGTTTGGGAGTTTTCCTTCCTCTGCAATTTTCTGGAAGAATTTGAACAGGACAGGGGTTAGCTTTTCTCTAAGCTTTTTGTAGAATTTGCCTGTGAAGTCATCTGGCCCTGGGCTTTTGTTTGTTGGAAGATTTTTATAATCACAGCTTCAATTTTGGAGCTTGTGATTGGTCTGTTCATGATCCCTACTTCTTCCTCGTTCAGTTTTGGAAGGTTATACCTTTCTAAAAACTTGTCCATTTCTTCCAGGTTGTCCATTTTATTGGCATATCAGCTCAGTTCAGCTGCTCAGCTGTGTCCAACTCTTTTGTGACCCCATGGACTGCAGCACACCAGGCTTCCCTGTCCATCACCAACTCCCAGAGCTTGCTCAAACCTTTGTCCAGTGGTGCAAATGGGGTGTTAAAGTTCCCTACTATTATTGTGTTACTATCGATTTTGCCTTTTATAGTTGTTAACATTTGCCTTATGTATTGAAATGCTCCTTTGTTGGGTGCATAAACATTTATAATTGTTACATCTTCTTTTAGGATTGATCCCTTGATCATTATATAGTGTCCTTCCTCATCTCTTGTAACAGTTTTATTTTAAAGTCTGTTTTGTCTGGTATGAGTATTGCTACTCTTGCTTTCTCTTTATTCCCATTTGCATGTGATATCTTTTTCCATCCCCTGACTTTCAGTCTGTAGGTGTCCTTAGGTCTGAAGTGGTTCTCTTGTGGGCAGCATATACATGGGTCTTCTTTCTGTATTCATTCAGCCAGTCTGTGTTGGGGCATTTAATCCATTTACATTTAAGGTAGTTGTTGATATGTACGTTCCTATTGCTGGCATCACTGACTCGATGGACGTGAGTCTGAGTGAACTCCGGGAGTTGGTGATGGACAGGGAGGCCTGGCGTGCTGCGATTCATGGGGTCACAAAGAGTCGGACACGACTGAGCGACTGATCTGATCTGATCTGATTGTCATTTTCTTAATCATTTAGGGTTTGCTATTGTAGGTTTGTTTCTTCTCTTGTGTTTACTGCTAGAGAAGTTACTTAAGCATTTATTGTAAGGCTTGTTTGGTGGTATGAAATTCGTTTATCTTTTGTTTGTCTATACAGTTTTTGATTTCACTGTTAAATCTGAATGACATCCTTGCTGGGTAGAATAATCTTGGTTGTAGGTTTTTCCCTTTCATCACTTTAAATATATTTTGCCATTCCCTTCTGGCTTGCAGAGTTTCTGCTGAAAAAATCAGCTGTTAGCCTTATGGAGATTACTTTATGTTATTTTTTTTCCTTTTCACTTGCTGCTTTTAATACTTTTCCTTTGTGTTTAATTTTTGTTAGTTTGATTAATGTGTCTGGGTGTATTTCTCTTTCAGTTTGTCCTTCATGGGACTCTCTAGGGTTCCTGTACTTGGGTGGTTATTTCCTTTCCCATGTTAGGGAAGTTTTTTTTTACTATAATCTCCTCAACTATTTTCTCATGCTCTTTCTTCTTCTTTTGGGACCCCTATCATTGAAATGTTGGTGCATTTACTATTGTCCCAGAGGTCTCTGAGACTATCCTCAATTATTTTCTTTTCTTTTTTTTCCCTTTATTCTTCTCCTTGGCATTATTTCTATCACTCTGTCTTCCATCTCTACATGGCATGGCTCATAGAAAGATTGAGGGCAGGAGGAGAAGGGGAGGACAGAGGATGAGAAGGTTGGATGGCATCACCAACTCAATGGACATGAGTTTGAGCAAACTCCAGGAGATGGTGAAGGACAAGGAAGCCTGGCGTGCTGCAGCCCGTGGAGTCGAGAAGAGTCGGGCATGACTGAGCAACTGAACAACAACAACAATCTTCCAGATCACTTTTCCATTCTTCTGCCTCAGTTATTCTACTATCAATTCTTTCTAGAGTATTTTTAATTTCAGTGATTGTTTTGTTAATCACCATTTGTTTATTCTTTATTTCTTCTAGGTCTTTGTTAAATGTTTCTTGTATTTTTTCCATTCTGTTTTGATATCTTGAAACTTCTTTTCTATCATTACTCTAAATTCTTTTTCAGATAGGTTGCCTATTTCCTCTTTATTTACTTGGTCTTGTAGTTGTTTTTTTTTTTTTTTTAACCTGTTCCTTCATCTGTAAAATTTTTTTTAGTCATTTCATTTTTTTTTTAATGGATGAGACTATGTTCCTGTCTCACTAGTTATTTGACCTGAGGTTTCCAGCAGTGAGGTTTGCAGGCAGTTGAATAGAACCAGATCTTGGTGTTGAGATGTGGACCTCTGGGATACCTCACTCCAATTAATATTCCCTGGAACCTGATGTTCTCTGTTGTTCCAGCAGTTTGGACTCAGCGCTCCTGCCTCAGGGGCTCAGGCCTGATCGCTAGCCCATGAACCAAGATCCCACAAGCCATGGGGTGTGGAAAAAGAAAACAGGAGAGAGAAAGAGAAAAGAAAACAGTGGCAGAACAATAACAAAGAAGGAAAAAAAAAAAAAAAAACCTGAAGGGTAAAACCAGACTCCAATAGCCAAGGGAGACAAGAAAAAGAAAAGAAAAAAATTATATATTGTTATGGTTTTAATTTGTATTTTCCTAATAGCTAATGATGTTGAACATCTTTTCATCTTCTTTAGTGAAGTACTTGTACATGCCCTTTAAGCATTTTTTAAAATGAGAAATTTGTTTTCTTATAGTGGAGTTTTGAGTATTCTTAGTATATTCTGTATATAGTTTAATTTACAGATATTGTCCCCCCATTCTAAAGCTTCCTTTTCATTCTTTTAACAGAGTCTTTCTTAGAGCAAAGGAGCATAATTTGATGAAATCCAACATAACTAACTTTTCCTCGTGTTTTTTACAGATTAGCCTTTTTGTGTTATTTCTAAGAATTCTTTACATAACTTCAGGTCATGATGATTTTCCCTTACATTTTCTTCTAATATATATCTATATATATATATATATTTTACATTCTGATCCATGATCTATTATGAGTTTCATTTTGAATGAGGTGCAATATTTAGGTTCAGGCTCTTTTTTTTTTTTTCCCATACAAATACTCTAATGTTGCAATACCATTTGTGAAAAGACTATGCTTTCTACATTGAATTTATCTTGCACCTTTATAAAAAATTAGTTGGCATGAGTAACATTATCAAAAATGCTGAAATAGATACCTCCAATGGCCAATCCCTCTGAAGAAAGATTTAAAAAATCAAGCAAAAATGTGAGAATCAACTTTGTTAGAGTTATTTAAAGCAGTCAAAGTTTACACCAAGCAAGCAAATGCTGAAACAATAAAAAGACAACTTAAAAGTAGTAGGAAACCTTTGTGGCATTTCTAACTGTCCTTGCCTTGTGTCCTTCCCTGGCTCAGTAGCAGTCTTGAAGACTGCAGCCCACATTTTCAGTATGGGACTCTTATACTTGGCTCCAAAGGGAGAAGAGCAGACGTATTCTCAAAGAATTCTATTTGTTCTGGTCTGTATGCAGGCTACCTGCAGGACAGATATACCTTATTCATAACTAGCTCAGAGTATCCACAGCCACCTGGGGCAACAGATTATGGTAGAGGCATTTGATAGAGTGCTAAAAGTCAGAGGCGCAAAGCTGGGAACAGAATAAATTGGGGCATTCAAAAGCATTCAAGTTTACTGGGGAATTTAGAAAGTCATTGCATGTCCAGGGCAGAATGCATGCTTAGAAAAGTCCTTCAGTTCAGTTCAGTTCAGCCCCTCAGTCGTGTCCGACTCTTTGCGACCCCATGAATCACAGTATGCCAGGCCACCCTGTCCATCACCAACTCCCAGAGTTTACCCAAACTCATGTCCATTGAGTCGGTGATGCCATCCAGCCATCTCATCCTCTGTCGTCTCCTTCTCCTCCTGCCCCCAATCCCTCCCAGCATCAGGGTCTTTTCCAATGAGTCAACTCTTTGCATGAGGTGGCCAAAGTATTGGCTTTGGCCAATACTGGCCAAAGTTTCAGCTTTAGCATCAGTCCTTCCAATGAACACCCAGGACTGATCTCCTTTAGGAGAGAAAAGTCCTTGGAATATCCTAAGCTTTTATCTCTGGCTGATGTATAGGCTCAGCATAAGCAGGAAGTGAAAGTTAAGATAGAGCTTTATGTGACCTGGCCAAGCATTGTGGGAGTGCCTCAGAACAGAGCCAATGAGAGTTTTTTTTGCTGTTATTTTTCTTCCTTCCTTCCTTCCTTTCTTTTCTCCTCTTCCTCCTTTCCCTCTTCCTTCTTCCCCTTACTCCTTCTTCTCTTTCTCTTTTCCATTCTCTCTGTGTGTGTCTCCCCTCCCTCCTCTCTGTTTCTCTCTCTCCTTCTTCCCCCTCCCTCCTTCCATCATGGCACTGAAGGATATATTCTGTCCAAACACTAGCTTAGCACAATCTACAGTGACAGAGACCACACATGACAAAGAATACAGACTTTACAAAAATAGTTTAGAAGTCACTAAGTAAACAAGCAGCTATAATACATCAAGGGGGAAAACCCTCAGAAGTGAAAGAATATGATTTCTGGACTTGCCACATTATAATATTCAAAGTGTCCATTTTTAACAAAAAGTTATAAGTAAGCAAAAGAAACAAAATAAAATATTGCTAAATTCACAGAAGCAACAGACAACCATCCTGTAAAGAGCACAGACACTGGGGTCCTATTAGAAACAAGGATCTTTACAATCAATTGTCTTAAGATATGGTTCAAGCGAGTAAAGAAACCGACCTAGAACAATTAGAAAAAGAAATATTATATAAGAGTCAAACACAAAGGAGCCAAAGCGAACTTCCGGAACTGAATGTGCAATAATTGAAATGAAAACTCTCTGGAGGCCTCAATAGGTAGTTTTGAGAGGCAGAAGAAAGAATCAACTGAACTGAAGACTGTTAAATACAATTTACCAGTCCAAAGAGAAGAGTTAAAAAAAAAAAGAACACTGAAAAAAGAACAAAATTAAGACCTGTGAAATTGCCAAAAACATGCAACACAAACATAGTGGGAATCCCCATAACGGAAAGAAAAGAAAA
>NW_020191050.1:13224-127510 GCF_002263795.3 Bos taurus
CCGGGCCCTCCATCCCAAAGCCAGGTGTCCAGACTGTCAAGGGAAAGACTTTCCTCAGTGGAAAGGAGGTGGGCTCCCTCCCTGGGGTGTGGGATGGGGATGAGGGAGGGGGGCCCACACATGTCCGTTGAACTTGGACCCAGATCCCACCATGGGGTTTGGGTGTGCATTTCCAGGAGCCAGAGGAAGCATTACCCGAAGACAGCCCTGCCTTCCGGGTGGCTGCTGCTTCTTTTCCAGTCTCGGGGAATGGTCAGTTGGTTCCTGGTCACCTGAGGGGGAATGGGCACACAATCCAGCTTCCCAGGCTCCCAGTGAGGTGGAAAGGGCCAAGCAAGGTCTAACGCAAGGTGAGGCAGCACCCCTCTCTGCTGGCAACAGGCCTCCCCTGCTCTGCCCGGCAGCAGAAACCTTCTCTCTGGGCCTGACTCCCCTGTTCCCCAGGGGCAGTATTTTCACCACTGTGGTTTGAAAATCCCATGGTTCTGGGTTCAAGCTTCCCAGAGCTGTAGCCACAGCCAGCACCTGGCAGAGCAATGTGGGCAAACAGCATTTCACACAAAAAGCTATTAACCTGCAGGTCTATACCCAGACTAGCTGTTGGGGCAATGCCACCAGTCACCCAAACAAACCCCATACAGAGGATGATAGGGCCAGGGCCAGGCCTGTTTGACACCCTGTTTCCCATGGGAGAAGCTGCCTGGGAGCAAGGCTGAGCCCCCAGCAAGAGAGAGAAGAGAGAGAGACAGAGAGAAGAGGTTTCTGCCCTCACCCCTGGTCCCCTGCCCCCATATCAAAACCCAGGACACTCACCTGAGGGTTCAGGCCCTCTGGGCATGACTTCTCCTCAGTTCAGGGCCATGGGCTCTGAGTTTCCTGGATCCTGTGGGCCTCTGATGTTGAGGTCACCACGGCTAGGTTCTCCATGATGCACCCATGGACAAGATGGCCATGGCCTGTGAGTGGCAGCTAAAACAAAGGTTTCTCACCGATCTGGACTAAGGATGTGTGTGTGTGTATGTGTGTTGTGTGTGTGTACCAGTGCATTTGTATGTCTGTGTGTGTGTGTGTGTGTGTGTGTGTGCGTGTGTGCATGCACATGTGATGTGGGACCAGGCTGAGGCACGGGCTTGGGAAGAGAATTGAAAGGCTGATCTCTTTAGCACATTCTCTGTCAGTCAGCCCCAGGCCAGCAGGCAGAGCTGAGCTGGGGACAACAGTGTGGCACTGAGAAAGCCAGCGCCCCTGCAAAGGTTTGGGGAACAGCTAGGAAGTAGGATTCAGGAAAGTGCTGTGTCTAAACACCGAAGCTCTGTGAAAGCTTTTAATGGGTCCCCTTGACCCAATTCGGGCTACCAGCCCTCCTTTCCACTCCAGCCCCAGCCTCGTGGAGGAGGCCTGGAAATAGGCCAGAAGGGTGGAGTAACCAAACCCAGCACACCCGAAGAGGCTACCTTAACGTTTGTCCCTAGTAAAAGGACCCCAATCTGGCATCCTAATGACCCCACTGACGGAAGGGCACCCAATGGCGACCCCTGAGGGATGGACAGAGGAAGCACAGGTGAAGAACGTGTGTCCTGGGAGGTGGGGGGGAAATAGTGGGGAGAGAGGAGGGGGCCTTGGCCTACTCACTTGGCTCTTTGGGACTGGGTCTCTATTTGGGTCGTTGTCTTCTCCCGCCATCGCCAGCACAGACACCACCTGCCCCACGCTGCGCCGAACCAAGGATTTCTTCCCAGCGCCCGCGTGCTTGGACTCTTTGGTTCCCGAAGGGACCAAGGTATACCTCTTGGACCTCCCAAGCAGCAGGATGCCAAAAGACTTGGGGAAGGTGGCTGGTTCCAGGGAGTGGCCGAGATTCCCTGCCCCCAGGAAGGGAAGGTTCCCCCAGGGCAAGTTTGGAGGCTCCCCCGAGGGATTTCTTTCTTCTCCTGGGCCCTGCTTGCCCTTCCTTTCCACAACCGAAGTGAGTCCTCGCAGGCCGAGCAATAGGAGAGTGCCTGGCACGTTAAGGAGATTTCTCCCTGCCTTGGACATTCGAGTGTCTGGGTGTGTCCCCGGATCCTCGGGGCTGTTGAGCTTTGGCCTGGCCTCCTTCTTGGGATACCTGCTCACCCTCATTAGCTCTTATCTCGCTGAACTCATCAAAGGACTCGGAGGGTCAGACAGCAGCCCAGCCGAGCCTTCCGCGGGAGGCCACTGGTGATCCACAGCCACGTTCAACCTACTCTTAGTGCCTCTCTTAGGGTTCCCCCAGGCCCGCCCACCTTGGGTCCCACCCGACCTGGACGTAGGGTCAGGCCACAAACGCGGCACCACTTCCCCACTGCTCTTGGGCGGGCCGCGCCTCTAACCGCCCGGGGACCCGGCCTCGAGGTCAGCCCACAGGCAGACACTTCACCAACTGCGTAGCTCTCCGGGGATGGGTATCTGACGACGCCCAGCACGTCCAGGTCGCTCAGCTGCTGCAGGATGGCCGCCACCGTCTCGTCAGCCAGCTCCAGGGCGTCCCCCTTGTCGTCTAGCCGGGGGCCAGGCCAGCCTTCGCGGGCCCACAACACCAGCCCTCCGGCTTCCAGCACCTCCTGCTCTGACTCGAAGCCCTCAGGGTCTGGGAAGCCACCTCGCCCTCACCCTCGCCGCTTCGCGGTGCCCCCGGCTTGGGGCCCGGTCTGGATCCCCGTGGGCTGCGGAACCGGCCTAATGGACGCTGGTCTGCTCCCCGCCCAGTGGGCCAAAACCTGCTCCCCAAACAGACACCTCATCATCCCGGGAGCTCATGTCACGATCTGGGTGGCCCCCGGAACTGGGGCGGGGACGATTTATCACCCAGGTCACGGTGGCAGTGGTGGTGCTGGTGGCGGCAGTCAGGGCAGGTGAAGTGGGCAGCGTCTTGGGGCACGCCATCAAGCACCCACAGGCACTGCACGCAGGAGGTCGCTGCAAATGACGCGAGGCTTTCAGCGTGCCTGGGACGGCTGTGCCACTGCCTCCTCACTGGTCTGGTTCCCACCAACCAGCACGCGCCTTGTTTGGCCTGCCCCCTCGAGGCATAACCAATGGGGTCAAGGGCCTCCTCTGGTTTGGTTGCCAAGCCCAAAAGCCATGCCGGCAGTTGGCGAGTTGGCGGGTGAAGGTCATGCTGCGGGTGTACCTCTGTCAAGCCTCTCGTCCCACCTCCTCCTGTCCCACCTCCCCTTTCCGGCTAGAGTCACAACCCTGAGCCCTGACTGTGTACAAAAGTGGGTGGAGCGGGAGGCAGGAGGGTACTGAGGGTGCTGGTCTCCTGGGAGGCGAGGATGAAACGTCAGGATGGAGGCGCTAGGCGCCTAGCACATGCTGAAAGCATTTGCCATCCTCCCTTCCACCGTGAGCCTTACGACCCAATGGGAGAACGGGCAAAGAATCCCACAGGCAGTGATCAGTGGTAGGCGTACTTTCTCCATAAACGGCCAGAGAGCAAAGAGTGTCCTATTTACTGCTTAAACAGTCTGATTCAACTGCTCTATTAGATAGGTGATCAGATCGTCCCGGGCCTGTGTTCTCAGCAAACATTATTTGCAGGTGGATCTGGGGATAGGCTGGGCTTGGCCCCACTCCCCTCAGCTCCTCCTCCACTCCGAAGCAATTTAAAGAAGAGGGAATTCCAGTGGCCAGTACACACTGCAAAAGATGCTCACCACTGATACTCCTGGAGGTGCAAACTAAAACCACAAATCGGTTTTCACACTCTAGGTTTGTGATCTTCAAAGAGGTTAACCATTCAGAGGTGGGAGAGGTTAGGAGTCAACCCCTACTGTGGTGTTGAAAAGAGCTATTTGGGTGGATAATTTGGCAGAATCCAGGAAAAGCAACAGTATACAGCATGGACTCTGTTCCTGGCACTCTTTTAAAAAGTGCTTCTACTCTTCTACAGTGCTTCTACTTTAAGCACTGTAGCTAAATAGTAATGCATCTTTGCACCAATCCTAGGACTTAAGTACCCACTATTACTGGCTTCTTACAGGAAACAGGTACAAGAGGTTTAGCTACTGGCCCAAGGTCATTTGGCTCGTCTGGATCAATGGCAGGATTGAAACCAGGCAGTCTGGTTCCAGAGTCCTTGCTTTGAGCCAAAGACCTTAAAAATGAAAGTAAAAATGAAATGCTAGTTCCTCTATGTTCAAGCAAGTCTGCTGCCTGGTGCATCTTCTAGGGACATGGCTATTACCTGTAGTGCACAAGAACACATGCACAAAGATGTTTGTGATGGGAAAAACTGGGAAGACTCCAAATTCCCATCAATATGGAGATGGATGAATGCAACGTGGAGTCACATCCAGCGGATCAAAACCTGGCAGTCCAAAGGAACACATCAGGCCCCATGCACAGATTTCAAAAGCATCCTCCTGACTGCATGCTGCAAGTCACTGAATTATGGAGTTGGATTCACACTGGTAACTTGAAACACACACACAGTCAACTGTATCTAACATTTGAGAATTCATATAAGTGTATGTACGGGTATGTTTTCAATGTCCAGAAGGAAGCACAACCAAGGCCTACCAGTGCCGGTAGCAGTGGGTGTGGATTACCAGGTGTCTCTCAGATTTTCCTGAAACTGGAGATTCCTAGCTTCCCTCATGTCTGGGAACTGGTCTTTCCCTTGGAAAAGCCAAGGAGTGTTAGAATTTAGGCCCTGGAGTGTTAGAATTTTTCCGTTGTCTGCCACCCAACCCCTACTCCAACAACCAGCCCTCCATTTCCTCCTACCTTCCTCCCTCTCTTTCCCATTCATACTCCTCTGTCTTCAGTCACCTCTCCCTCCTGCATCCCTCTCTAGCTAACCTCCTGGAGAAGCCTGGGGTGCCTGAACCCCTCTTTTCTGTTTAAGTCAAATGCCCAATTTCTCTGGGTCTGCACCTGAGAAGCTGGCCCTGCTGGAGAAGGTTACAGAGCAGAGGAGATTGGGCAAATTGTAAATCTTCAATCCTCCTCCTCAAGCGTGCCCCCCCCCCCGCCATGGTTCCTGCCTGTGTGTGGATACTGCCCTCTCCCACTTCTCCCAGGGACTTTTAAGGTCATGGTGTGCTGTTTCAGACATGCTGAAATGGATAAGGAAGCAGAAAGCAAAATCTCCTGCATCCACCAGTTCCCTAGGAAACATTACTGGTGGATCCAGTGGAAGCTTCTGTCATCCCTCTCACCATTTCCATTCCCTTCCTCCCTCCCCCATAGAGAGAATGCTAAAATTTCTTCTCACCACCTCCACCCTCTTCATCCCTGTGGCTCTCCTACCTCCTCTTTCCCTGCATCCCGTACATCTCCAATGATGTCCCTGGTCTCTAATTTACCCCTCTATCCTCACCAGGATCCGATACTGGTTTTGACTTGCTCTCTTGTCCTGGGGTGGGAGCCAGTGTCAGAGGTTCCTCTTGGCCTTCATAAGCTGATAGCTCGTACCCCACAAACCAGTGATCCAATGTGAGGCTCATTGGTCCAACTGCCAAGTATATCACTTAGAATTATTGCCTTGGGCACTGGAGAAATGACCACTGTGTCAGGGACCCAGTCAGCTCACTGTGATCTGGTCTCTATTTCCCAACTCCTTTTAATGCCAGCACCTCATAAGCCATATTCTAACGGGGCGCCATCGTGACACTTTGGGCCTCTGGGATCAATGTCAGCTCATATCCTGTGTTCAGTAGTAGTAGAAATGTTTGGATATTTTTCCAGCCTCAGTGTACCATCACCTGAGAAATGGCAGTCATTCTCTTTAGGAAAGGATGTAACCCACTGCCTTGTTTCTGGATCCTTCCTCCTCAGGACTCATCCACCTCTTCAGTGGGGCCAGTCTCTAAGTTGGCTCAGGACCAGGAACTGAGCAAGAGATCGTGGCTTTTTAGTGGGACAACTGCCCTCCTTCTCTTGCATTCTTGCCTGTATCTGGCTGTAGTTACCCATAGGGAGCCATGCTGTCTGAGCCATCTTCTGAGCTTTATCCCTGTCAAGCAGGCACCCTTGACTGCCCCTCTGACCTTGCTGGTCATTACTGGAAATGTGTTCCGCTGGCATGTCTTGATTAAGAGCTGCCCTCTATTACATCAGAGTTCCTTGGTTCCCATGGATGGTAATGAGCCCAGGGCGGGACCACTTTTCTTCCATCATCAGCACTGGCCTGCAGAAGGGCACAACCACCAAGCTTCTTAGTGATGCTGGGGCCCCTCTCACTAGAACGCTCCTGATGGCTTTGGTGAGTGATGAGCCCTCTCAGCCCTACAGTGGGACATAACCATCAGGCCACGTGACTGGCCTCACCTTTCCTATCCATTCTAGCATGTCTGCATCACTCAACCTTTTTGTTCCGTCCTCTGCCATCTGCCAGTCCAAGGCGGCATTTCCACTTCTCTCTGTATGGGCCATCACTTTCTCAAAGCTTCAAAGGACCAGTCTGGCAGTGAATTTCTTCCATCTCCTGGACTCCTTGCCAGTGTGTTAAATCCCATGGCATGATAGAGCATCTCCACTCAGTAAAACTTGCTTATCTGATCTTATATTCCAGTCCCCTTGATCCAGCACCCTCAAAATCCTGTCCCAGGGACATTGTCCTGCTCCTGCCAGGACAGGCTAGCTATTTATTGCAACTCCCTTAGTGTATCATTTCTTTTTCCTCTTATCAGGCTCAGCAAATCCCCAGTGCATTTATGGAGAAGAGATGAGGGTTTTCCCTGGGAGAGGCATCTGTTGCTTTGTGGGGGAGCAGACTCTGTAGCATCTACCAGCACAGGGCATGTGCTAGCTCTTGCTAGAGAGGGAAGGGCCACCTGCAAGCTCTGAGACCTCAGCTGGTAAGCTCTGGAACAGGGGAACCAAGTGGCACTGGAACATACCTATTTAACTCAAATGATTGTAGTGATAGAGGATTAGAGGAACAGAAAGACATGAAAAATGTATAAAACTCATAGCAAAACACATAAATCTAACTATATTATGAATTTATTAAACACTCAAATCAAAAGGCAATAACTGTCCACTTGATGTAAGAACCAGGTTCAAGCTTATTCTCTTGACAGTGGGTATACTTTCAAATTAATGACATAATCTTTTCAGAATAAAAGGGTAGAAAAATATACTAGAATTAAGCATTCAAAGACTCCTGTTGTATCCATAACAATTTCAGAGAAAGCAGACTTTTCAGGCAGAAAGTGTTACTAGAGACATCATTGAACATTTTATAGTGATAAAAGGATCCCTTGATTAGGGAAACATGACAATTTTAAGCTTTATGCACATAGCAACAGAGCCTCAAAATACACGTAACAAAACTTGACAGAATTCAAGTGAGAACTAGGACATTCAACAATTATATCTGGAGCCTTTAATATTCTACTCTACCTAATTGATAGACGATTACCAAGGAGACTTGAACTGCATTCCCTATTAACTCAAGATAACTGGCATCTATAAAACATTTCATTCAACAATAGTGGAATGCACATTCTTTTCAATTTCACATAGATCATTCTCCAAGATAGAATATATTGAAGGCAATGAAACTAATCTCAATAACTTAAAAAGGATCTAAATCCTACAGAAGTATTAGCTTGATATTGGTGGAGGTGTGTGAGATGACAGTACCACTTTCAAAAGCTTCAAGGAAAGTGAATATCTTAGAGACCAGCCAGCTTTCTGTTAGAAGAAAGAAGGTAAGAGGAACATCTAGAGATGTTGAAGATACTGGGGAGTATCTTCACTGTCACCTAATGGCCTTGTCTCCCATTTCCCTGAGACTATAGGGTAATCGGAAGAAATCTTTCTTCCTTCCACCTAAATGTTTTCCTCTTTTGAAGATCATTTCTATCAGCATATAGTCATGTAATTTCTCCTAAATTAAAAACTCTCTTCTTATCTCATTTTTCTTTCAGCTATCCCACGTTTCTAAGATCAGCTTTCTAGAAAACTTCTTTTTAAAATTTTTTTAAAATTTTATTTTATTTTTAAACTTTACATAGTTGTATTAGTTTTGCCAAATATCAAAATGAATCCTCCACAGGTATACATGTGTTCCCCATCCTGAACCCTCCTCCCTCCCCATACCATCCCTCTGGGTCGTCCCAGTGCACTAGCCCCAAGCATCCAGTATCGTGTATCGAACCTGGACTGGCATCTCGTTTCTTACATGATATTTTACATGTTTCAATGTCATTCTCCCAAATCTTCCCACCCTCTCCCTCTCCCACAGAGTCCATAACACTGTTCTATACATCAGTGTCTCTTTTGTTGTCTCGTACACCGGGCTAAATTCCATATATATGCGTTAGTATACTGTAGAAAAGAGCTGTGTATACTCACTGCATCAAGTTCCTCTACTCCCATTCACTCTTCCTCCCTTTTCTTTTTCACTTAATAAATCTTTACTGAATGCTTTCCATGTGCCAGATACTCTTCCAAGACCTCAGACCACAACAGTGAACAAGACACAGTAAGTTCCTGCCCTAAAGGAACTTAATATTTCTGTCATAGGCTTATCAGTGGTATTTTCCAAATCTTCACATATTCACTCCTTTGGTCTTGGAGATCATTTTGTTAATTGGTATTCCAAAGTTTACTCATTGCTAAGGGTGCTGCATTGATCTAGAACATTCCTTTGCCTAGGCCCTAAGTGAGATATTCAGAAAGGCAATGGCATCCCACTCCAGTACTCTTGCCTGGAAAATCCCATGGATGGAGGAGCCTGGTGGGCTGCAGTCCATGGGGTCGATAAGAGTCGGACACGACTGAGGGACTTCACTTTCACTTTTCACTTTCCTGCATTGGAGAAGGAAATGGCAACCCACTCCAGTGTTCTTGCCTGGAGAATCCCAGGGACGGCGGGGCCTGGTGGGCCACCGTCTATGGGGTCACACAGAGTCCGACACCACTGAAGCGACTTAGCAGCAGCGGCAGCAGCAGCAGCAACAGCTAATGATTTTAAACATTATTTTGTGTGTTTTTTGTGTTTATTTGCCATTCTTATGTCCTCTTCGGTGCATTGTCTGTTCGGTCCTTTGCTTGCTTTTTAATTTAGCTGTTAATTTTCTTATTGTTGAGTTATGAGGGTTCTTCATATATGCTGTGTGTTTTGGATCTTAGTTGGATGTGTAATTTACAAATACTTCATTGTGAATATCTGTTCGTCTTTTCATTCTCTTAATAAGCTTTCTCAGAATAAACGTTTTAAATTATGATGAGATAAAATGTAGCACCTTGTTTCCTTATGATTTCTCTTTTAAATTTTATTTATTTATTGATGTGGACCATTTTTAAAGTCTTTATTGAATTTGTTACAATAATGCTTTTTGTTTTTGTTTTTTTTTGCCATGAGGAATGAGGGATCTTAGCTCCACAACCAGAGATTGAACCCACACCCCCTGCATTGGAAGGCAAAATCTTAACCAGTGGACCCCCAGGGAAGTCCCCCTTACAATTTCTTATTGTTCATGCTTTTGGTGTAATGTCTAAGAATTCTTCATGTGTCCACAAGTCATGAAATTTTCTGTTTTCTTCTAAAAAATATTATAGCTTTATGTTCTACACTTAAAAATATGATCCATTTTTCCTTTATTTTTTCTTTCAGTTTTATTGAGATATAATTGACATACAGCACTATATAAGTTTAAGGTATATTAATCATAAGATTTATTTACATACATCCTGTAATGATTACTATAGTATAATAAATTTAGTGAACATTCATCATCTCATATAGATACAAAATAAAAGAAATAGAAAAAAATTTTTTTCTTTTGATGAAAACTCTTAGGATTTACTTTCTTAACTCTCATATATAAGTTCGTTATAATACAATATATAACTGTATTAATCATGTTGTTTATTACATCCCTGCTACTGCTGCTGCTGCTGCTGCTGCTGCTAAGTCGCTTCAGTCGTGTCGGACTCTGTGTGACCCCATAGACGGCGGACCACCAGGCCCCGCCGCCCCTGGGATTCTCCAGGCAAGAACACTGGAGTGGGTTGCCATTTCCTTCTCCAATGCAGGAAAGTGAAAAGTGAAAGTGAAGTCCCTCAGTCGTGTCCGACTCTTAGCGACCCCATGGACTGCAGCCTACCAGGCGCCTCCATCCACGGGATTTTCCAGGCAAGAGTACTGGAGTGGGGTGCCATTGCCTTCTCCGATTACATCCCTAGTACTTATTAATCTTATAACTGGAAGTTGGTAAGTGTTGACTGCATTTATCCCATCCCCTCTGTTCCCACCCTTGCCTCTGATAGCCACAAATCTGATCTTTTTCTATGAATTTGTTTGTGTTTGAGGTATATTAGACCAACAGCACTATGTTAGTTTCCGGTGCGCAATACAGTGATTCAGTGTTTCTATACATTTCAAAATGATCGCCACAATAAGTCTACCATCTGTCACAATACGAAGATATCATATATTTATTGACTATATTCCCTACACTGTACATTTCATACCCATGATTCATTTACTTAGTAACTGGAAGTTTGTACCTCTTGTTCTTGTTTAGCGGCTAAGTCGTTTCCGACTCTTTGAGGATCCATGGAATGCAGCACACCAGGCTTCCCTGTCCTTCACTGTCTCCCTGAATTTGCTCAAACTCATGTCTATTAAGTCAATGATGCCATCCGACCATCTCATTCCCTGTCGCCCCCTTCTCCTCCTGCTCTTTTTTCCTGTGGCTCCTCTTTTCCAGTGACTTGGCTCTTTGCATCAGGTGGCCAAAGTATTGGAGCTTCAGCTTCAGCATCGGTCCATCCAATGAATATTCAGGGTTGATTTCCTTTAGGATTGACTGGTTTGATCTCCTTGATGTCCAAGGGACTCTCAAGACTCTTCTCCAGCACCATAGTTTGTAAGCATCAATTCTTCAGAGCTCAACCTTCATGGAACAACTCTCACATCCATACATGACAACTGGAAAAACCATAGCTTTGATTATGCAGATCTTTGTTGGCAAAGTAATATCTCTGCTTTTTAATACACTGTCTAGGTTTGTCATAGCCTTTCTTCCAAGGAGATATCATCTTTTAATTTCATGGTGGCAGTCACCATCTGCAGTGATTTTGGAGTGCAAGGAAAGAAAATCTGCCGCTGTTTCCATTTTTTTCCCCATCTATTTGGCATGAAGTGATGGGACCGGATGCCATGATCTTTTTGAATGCTTAGTTTTAAGCCAGCTTTTTAACTCTCCTATTTCACCTTCATCAAGAGGCTCTTTATTTCCTCCTCGCTTTCTGCCATTGGGGTGATATCATCTGCATATCTGACATTCTTGGTATTTTTCCTGGCAATCTTGATTCCAGCTTATGATTCATCCAGCCCTGCATTTTGCATGATGTAGTCTGCATATGAGTTAAATAAGCAGGGTGACAATATATAGCCTTGACATAATCCTTTCCCAATTCAAGACACTCTGTTGTTCCATGTCCAGTTCTAACTGTTGCTTCTTGACCTGCATACAGGCTTCTTAGGAGGCAGATAATGTGGGTCTGGTATTCCCACGTCTTTAAGAATTTTCCACAGTTTTTTTGTGATCTACACAGTCAAAGGCTTTAATGTTGTCATTGATGTAGAAGTAGATGTTTTTCTGGAATTCTCTTGCTTTCTCTACAATCCAATGGATGTTGGCAATTTGATCTCTGGTTCCTCTACCTTTTCTAAATCTAGCTTGTACATCTGGAAGTTCTTGGTTCATGTGCTGTTGAAGCCTAGCTTGTGGGATTTTGATCATTACTTTGCCAGCATGTGAAATGAGCGCAATTGTATGGTAGTTTGAACATTCTTTGGCATTGCCCTTCTTTGAGACTGGAATGAAAACTGACCTTTTCCAGTTCTGTGGCAATTGCTGAGTTTTCCAAATTTGCTGGCATGTTGAGTGCAGGACTTTAACAGCATTATCTTTTAGGATTTGAAATAGTTCAGGTGGAATTCCATCACCTCCACTAGCTTTGTTTGTAGTATTGCTTCCAAAAGCCCACTTGACTTCACACTCCAGGATGTCTGGCTCTAGGTGAATAATCCCACCATCATGGTTATTGGGGTAATTTAGACTTTTTTTTTTTTTTTGGATGGTTTACCTCTTCTTAGTCTCTTCTACTTCTGTTAGGTCCTTGCTGTTTTTGTCCTTTATTGTGCCCATATTTGGTTCCCTTTATCTTCCCCATCTATTTCCTTCATCCCCTACTCCTTTCTCTTCTGGAAACCACTTGTTTGTTTTCTGTGTATATAGCTCTCTTTTGTTGTATTTCTTCACTTGTTTTTAGATTCCACATATGAGTGAAATCATATGCTATTTTTCTTTCTCTGTCTTATTTATTTCACTTAACATAAAACCCTCCAGGTCAATCCATGTTGTCACAAATGGCAGAATGTCATTATTTTTTATGGCTGAGTACTATTCTGTCATAGGTATATACCACTCTTCTTTATCCATTCATCCATTGATGAGCATTTAAGTTGTTTCAATATTTTGGCTGTTTTAAATGATGTTGCCATGAACATAGGGGTTGATATGTATTTTTTAATTAGTATTTTTTTTTTGATAAATAGCTTGGACTGGAACTTCTGGATCATATAGTAATTCTATTTTTAATTTTTAAAGAAGCCTCCACACTGTTTTTCATAGTGGCTGCCTGAATTTACATTCTAAGCAACAGCACATGAGGGTTCTTTTTCTCCACGTCCTTGCCAATACTTGTTTCTTGTATTTTTGATAATAGTCATTGTGACATGTGTGAGGAGATATTGCACTGTGGTTTTCATTTGCATTTCCCTGATGATTAGTGATGTTGACCATATTTTCATGCGCCTGTTGGCCACCCGAAAAATGTCTGTCCAGGTCCTATGCCCATTTTTCAGTAGGGTTGTTTTTTTTTTTTTCCTCTTTTATTTTGAGGTATATGAGTTCTTTGTATATTTTAGATATTAACCCATTGTCAGATATATCATTTGCAAATATTTTCTTCCATTCATTAGGCAACCTTTTAGTTTTGTTGATAGCTTGGTTCACTGTACAAAAGAGTTTTAGTTTGATGTAGCCCTACTTATTTATTTTTACTTTTGTTT
Source organism: Bos taurus (assembly GCF_002263795.3). NCBI lineage: Eukaryota > Metazoa > Chordata > Mammalia > Artiodactyla > Bovidae > Bos > Bos taurus. Next base: position 26,291 of record NW_020191050.1, read on the forward strand.
CCCTTGCCTAAGGAGACATAGTGAAAAACAATATTACTAGGACCAATGTCAAAGAGCATACTACTTATGTTTTCTTCTAGAATTTTTATGATTTCAGGTATTACATTTACGTCTTTAACCCATTTTGACTTTATTTTTATATGGTGTGAGAAAGTACTCTAATATGATTCTTTTACATGTAGCTGTCAAATTTTCCCAACAACATTTATTGAAGTAGCAGTCTTGTCCCCACTGTATATTCTTGCCTCACTTGCCATAGACTAATTGACCAAATAAGAGTGCATTCATTTCTGGACTCTATTCTGTTCTTGTGCCAGTACCATACTGTTTTGATTACTGTAGCTTTATAGTACAGTTTGAAACCAAGGAGTGTGGTACCTCCAGTTTTGTTCTGAACCTTTCTAAAGATTGTTTTGGCTATTCAGGGTCTTTTGTGTTTCTATACAAATTTTAGAATTATTTGCTCTAGTTGTGTAAAAAATGCCATTGGTATTTTGACAGGGATTGCATTGAATCTGTACATTGCTTTGGGTAGTATGGTCACATTAACAATATTAATTATTCCAATCTGTGAGCAGGGTATATCTTTCCATTCATTTGTGTTGTCTTTAATTTCTTTCATCAGTGTTTTATAGTTTTCCAACTACAGATCTTTTACCTCTTTAACTAATTTATCTTGGCTGTCTTATTCCTTTTGATGTGATTGTAAATGAGATAGTTTTCTTAATTTCCTTTCCAATAGTTTGCTGTTAGTGTATATAAATGTGACAGGTTTATATATATTAAATCTCTTACCCTGAGACTTTAGTGAACTCATTGATGAGTTCTGGTAATTTTTTTTATGGTGTCCTTAGGATATTTTAAATATAGCATCATGTCATCTACAAACAGTGACAGTTTTACTTCTTCCTTTCCAACTGAGATCACTCTTATTTATTTTTCTTGTCTGACTGCTGTGGCTAGAACTTGTAACACCATGTTGAATACATGTGGTGAGAGTGGGCATCCTTGTCTTGCTCTTCATCTTAGAGAAAATGCTTTTCACTATAGTGGGCTTATCATATATGGCTTTTATTGTGCCGAGGTATATTTCCTTTATACCCACTTTGTTGAGAGTCTAAAGCTTTTTCTGCATCTATTGAAATATTTAGATAATTATATGGTTTTTATTATTTAATTTGTTATTGTGCTGTATCACATTGATTGATTGGTGATTGAACCACCTGAGCATCCCTATTGTTAATAGCACTTGGCCATAGTGTACCATCCTTTTTAATGTATTGTTGAATTTGTTTATAATATTTTATTGAGTATTTCTGCATCTATGTTCATCAATGATATTGGCATATAATTTTCTTTTTTTGTGGTGTCTTTGTCTGGCTTTGGTATCAGGGTGATGCTGGCCTTGTAGATTGAATTTGGAAATGTTCCTTTCACTGCAACCTTTTTTGGAATAGTTTGAGAAGGATTGATATTAATGCTCCTTTAAATGTGTGATAGAATTCAGCTGAGAAACCATCTGGTCCTGGACTTTAGTTTGTTGGGAGGTGTTTTTTTTTTTTTTTAAATAGTGATTCAATTAACTTATTGGTAACTGGTCTGTTCATATATTTTACTTCTTCCTGGTTCAGTCTTGGGAAATAGTGCATTTCTAGGAATTCATTCATTTATTCTATGTTGTCTATTCCATTTTATTAGCATGTAGCTGTTCATAGTAATCTTTTATGATCCTTTGTATTTCTGTGGTGTTGGTTGTGACTTCTAGTTTTTTTATTTCTGATTTCATTAATTTGGGCCCTCTCCCTCTTTTCTGATGAGTTTAGCTAAAGGTTTATCTATTGTGTTTATCTTTTCAAAAAACTCTTAATTTCATTGCTCTTTTGTATTTTTTGTGTGTGTCTACTTCATTTATTTCTGCTCTGAATGTTTATGATTTCTTTCCTTCTATCAACTTCAGGTTTTGTTTGTTCTTCTTCTCATTCCTCTAGGTACAAGGTTGTTTACTTGAGTTTTTTCTTGTTTCTTGAGGTAGACTTTTATTGCTATAAACTTGCCTGTTTAGAACTGCTTTTGATGCATCCCTTAGAATTTAGATCATTGTGTTTCAGTTTTCATTTGTCTCTAGGTACCTTTGGTTTTCTCTTTTAGTGATTTCCTCTTTTAGTGATCCATTGGTTGTTTGGTAACATATTATTTAGCCACCTCGTATTTGTGGGGTTTTTTTCTTGTAGTTGATTTTTGGTTTCACAGTGTTGTGGTCCAAAAAGATGCTTGATATGATTTCAAATTTCTTAATTTAGTGAGACTTGTTTTCTGGCCTAGCATGTGTTCTATCCTGGACAATGTTTCATGTGCACTTAAAAGGAATGTATTCTGATACTTTTGGATGGAATGTTCTCAGTTCAGTTCAGTTCAGTCGCTCAGGCATGTCCGACTCTTTGCGAATGTTCTTTGTATATCTATTCAATCCATCAATCTGATCTAATGTGTCACTTAAGGTTAGTGTTTCCTTATTGATTTTTTGCCTAATCTGTCCTTGATATAAGTGAAGTGTTAAATTCTTCTACTATTATTGTGTTATTGTCAACTTCTCCCTGGGTGTTTGTTAATATTTGCTTTATGTATTCAGGTGCCCCTGCTGGGTGCATATATATTTACAGTTGTTACATTTTTTTCAGGGTCGATTCCTTGATCATCGTGCAATTAATGTCTTTCTTTTGTTACAGTCTTTGTTTTACAGTTGATTTGGTCTAATATGAGTGTGGCAACCCCAGATTTCATTTCCATTTGCATGGAATATATTTTTCCATCCCCTCACTTTCAGTTTGCATGTGTCTTTGGATCTGAGGTGAATCTCTTATAAGACAGCATATATGTGGTTCTTGTTTTTGTATCCATTCAGCCATTTAATATTTTTTATCGGAGCATTTAGTCCATTTCCATTTAAAGTAATTATTGATAGATATGTACCTAGTGCCATTTTGCTCATTGTTTTAGGGTTGCTTCTATAGTTCTTTTTCTGTTCATTTTTTCTTCTTTTGCTTTTTCCCTTTTTGATTTAATGATCATTGTTAGTGCTATGTTAGGATTCCAATCTCTTTTCTTGTGTATCTATATAGATTTTTTTTTGGTTTGTGATTACCATAAGGCTTATAAAATATGTGCATCTTCATCTCCCTATGTTCAATGTTTTTGACATCATATTTTACAACCTTTTTGATTCACATCTCTCTTAATCACTTGTTGCAAATAAAGATAATTTTACTCTTTTTTTCTTTTAATCTTATACTAGTTTTTTAATTGATTGATCTACTACCTTTACTGTATATTTGCCTTTACCAGTGAGATTTTTTTTCCTTTTCGTATTTCCACGTTGTGGCCTTTTCTGCTTAGAGAAGTCCCTTTAGCTTTTCTTATAAAACCAGTTTCAGGGTGCTGAACTCTTTTAGCTTTTACTTATTTATAAGACTCTATCTTGCCTTCAAATCTGAATGGTAGCCTTGCCTGATAGAGTATTCTTGGTTGTAGGTTTTTTCCTTTCATCACTTTAAATGTATTGCCCCACTCCTTTCTGACCTACAGAGTTTCTGCTGAAAAGTCAGCTGATAACCTTATGGGAGTTCCCTTGTATGTGCTTAGTTGCTTTTGCCTAGCTGCTTTTAAGATTCTCTTTAAATCTTGCCATTTTATTTATGTTTTTGTTATTTTTTTAAACTTTTTTTTCTTTTTAAAGTTAATTTTTACTGGAGTATAATTGATTTACCATGTTATATTAGTTTCAGGTGTATAGTAAAGTGAGTCAGTTATACATATACCTATACCCACTCTTTTTTAGATTCGTTTCCCACATAGACCATTACAGAGTACTGAGGTCGATCCCCGTTTCCCAATTTATTCCCCCTTACACTCTGGTAACCATAAGTTTTTTCTCTATCTGTAACTTTCTGTTTTATAGATAAGTTCATTTGTACCCCTTTTTAGACTCCACCTTTAAGTGATATCATATGCTATTTGTCTTTCTCTGTCTGACTTTCTTTACTCAGGATGACAATCTCTAGGTCATTCAATGAAGTTTTGCCATTTTAATTACAATGTATCTTGGTGTGGAGTTCTTTGGGTTCATCTTGTTTGGAATTCTCTATGCTTTCTGGACCTGAATGTCTCTTTAATTTCCCAGGTTAAAGAAGTTTTTAGTTGTGTGCTGAGCTTAGTCACTCAGTTGTGCCCGACTCTTTGAGACTCCATGGACTGTAGCCCACCAGGCTCCTCTGTCCATGGGGATTCTCCAGGCAAGAATACTTGGAGTGGGTTGCCATGCCCTTCTCCAGGGGATCTTCCCAACCCAGGGGTCAAACCCAGGTCTCCAGCATTGCAGGCAGATTCTTTACCATCTGAGCTACCAGGGAAGCCATCTTCAAATATGTTCTCTGTCCCTTTCTCTCTCTCTCTCTTCCTCCATCTGGGGCCTCAACAATGTGAACATTAATATGCTTGATGTTGCCCTAAGTATCTCTTCAACTATCTTAAGTTTTAAAATTCTTTTTTCTGTTCAGCTTGAATGATTTCCACTACTCTGTTTTCCAGCCCACTGACCCATTCCTCTGTATCATCTAGTCCACTGTTGATTCTTTCTGGTTTATTTTTTATTTCAGTTATATTCTTCAGCTCTGTTTAGTTCTTCCTTATGTTTTCTAACTCTGTTAAACTTCTCACTGTGTTCATCCATTCCTCTCCTGAGTTCTTTGAGCATCTTTATTGTTGTTGCCTTGAATTTTTTATCAGGTAGACTGCTTATCTCCACTTCATTTAGTTTTTCTGAGGTTTTATCTTGTTCCTTCATTTGGACATATTCCTCTGTATCTTCACTTTGCCTGATTCTCTGTTTTTATTTCTATGTGTTACACAGATCAATAATGTTTCCTGATTTAGGAGAAGTGGCCTTATATAGGAGTCATCCTATGGGAGCCCAGCAGCTCAATGCCCTCCAGTCACCAGAGCTATATGGTCTAGTGTTGCGCAGTATGTGGGCACTGTGGGTCCTTCTTTTGTGGTGAGGTTGATTACTGTGGGCATACTGGTAGGCCCTGCCTTCCAGGGAGGCTGTGGGCTGCTGATGGATGAAGCTGGGCCCTGGAGTGGCTGACAGTTGCCCAGGGAATCCTGATCCTGGTATTGGGCAGGTCATCACAGGGTGGCTCACTGTGGGGCCCAGGAGTCCCTGATCCGGTGCCCATCCACTGGTGGTAGCCAGGTCACGGTGTTAGTGCCGGCCCACTGGTAGGTGGAGTCAGATTCCAAGGCAGCTGGCTAAAGGACCTGGGGTTCCCAGAGCTGGTGTACCCAACCACTGGTAAGTGAGGTTGGGTCCCAGCACTAATGCTAGCCTACTGTTGTGAGAGGCTGGTCCTGGAGTGCCTGGCAAACTCAGGGTCTCCTACAGCAGCTTACATGCTCATGGGTGGGGCTGTGTCCCCATGCAACTAGCTGCTCGGCCTGGGGGTCCCAAAGACTAGTGTCAACGAGTTGGTGGGCGGGTCCAGGTCTCAGCACTATTAAGCTAGAGGGAGGACTCCAAAATGGCACTTGCCAGCACTAGTGTCCGTGTTGTAGAATGAGCTCCCCCAAATAGCTGCCACCAGCATCTATGTTCCCAGAGTGAGTACCAGTTATCTCCTGCCTCTCCAGGAGGTTCTCCAAGGTCAGCAAGTGGGTCTGACTCAGCCTTCTTTCTTTTTTCTCACTAGTTTACCTTTGGTTTTTAATATGTACTTATTTTTTAATTAAATTATATTATGTATGTTAACATTCACCAGGTTTTTCATTGTTACTTTTCTTTTTAAATTGATTTTATTGAAGTACTGTTGATTTATAATGTTGTGTTAATTTCTGCCATACAGCAAAGTGGTTTGGTTATACATATACATTCTTTTTCATATTCTTTTCCAGTATGGTTTATCACAGGATATTGAATATAATTCCCTGTGCTATACTGTATGTAGAACTTGTGGTTTCCCCATTCGTATATAATAGCTTGCATTGGCTAATCCCAAACATCCATCCATCCCTCCCTCAACTCCCTTGGCAACCACAAGTCCATTATCTTTGTCTGTGAGTCTGTTTCTTTTTCTGCGTTGTAGTTAAGTTCATTTGTGTTAGATTTTAGATTCCACATGTGAGTAATATCATATGGTATTTGTACGTCTGTGTCTGACTTCCTTCACTTGATATGATAATCTCTAGGTTCTTCCATGTTGCTGCACATGGCATTACTTCATTCTTTTTATGGCTGCATAATATTCCATTGTGTGTATGTACCATATTTTCTTTATCCATTCATCTGTCAATGGACATTTATGCTATCCCTGTGTCTTGGCTATTGTGAGTAGTGCTGCTATGAACAGAGGGGTGCATGTATCTTTTTGAGTTACACTTTTGTCTGGATGTATGCCCAAGAGTAGGATTGCCAGATTATATGGCAACTGTATTTTTAGTTTTCTGAGGAACCTCTATACTGCTTTCCATAGTGGCTGCACCAATTTCCTTCCCACCAGCAGAGTAGCAGAGTTCCATTTTCTCCACACCCTCTCCAACATTTGTTAATTTTAATGATAGCCATTCTGACTGTTGTGAGGTGGTACCTCATTGTAGTTTTGATATGCATTTCTCTAATAATTAGTGATGCTGAGCATCTTTTCCTGTGTGACCCAGGCTCCTTTATAATTACTGCTTTTGTCTTGGGTCCTGGAGTATGTAGAATTTTGTGAGTACCCTTTAAGAGTGGAGTCTCTGTTTCCTACAGCTGTTTGGCTTTCCTGATATCAAGCCTCACTAAACTTCAAAGCCAAGCATTCTGGGGGCTCATCTTCCTGATGCAGGACCCCTGAGCTGGTTGGCCCAATGTGGCACTCAAACCCATTGCTCATGAAGAGAACCTATGCAATTATGATTATCCTCCTGTTTCTGGGTTGCCTACCAGGGGGTGTGGGTCTTGACTATACTGTATCTCTACTCTTCCTGTCCATCTTGTTGTGATTCTTTCTTTATGTCTTTATTTGTAGAAGATCTTTTCTGCTAGTCTTCAGGTCATTCTCACTGATACTTGTTCTGTAACTAGTTGTAATTTCAGTGCACCTATGGGAGGAGGTGAGCTCAGGGTCTTCTTTCTCTGCCATCTTGGACACTCCCTCTCTATTATCCATTTTGAGTTAAGTTTTCTAGAAGCTGTGAGTTATAGGCTCAGAATATTATTATCTTTGCAAATGGATAGCTAAATGTTGCAATGCCATTTTTTGAAATGACTATGCCTTATTCAAAGAGCTTCTTTTCTATCTATGGCAAAAATCAGTTGACAGTATTTGTTTGAGTCTATTTCTGGAAATATGCTTATTCCAAGATGGCAGAGTAGAAGGATGTGCACTCATCTCTCCTGTTCAAATACCAAAATTGCAACTAGCTGTTGAACAACCGTCAACAGGAAGATGTTGGAACATGCCAAAAAAAAAATACCCCCACATCCAAGGACAAAGGAGAAACCGTGATGAGATGAGAAGAGGGGCACAATCACGTTAAAATCAAACCCCATACCTGCCAGAGACTCTTGAAGGGCACAAACAAAACCTTGTGGGCACCAAGACCCATGGGAAAGGAGCAGTGACTCACACAAGAGACTGAGCCAGACCTGCCTATGAGTGTTTGAGGGTCTCCTGCAGAGGTGTGGGTCAGCAGTGGCCTTCCGTGGGGAGAGGGGAACTAGCAGTAGCCATCCTGGGAGGCACAATGTGTGGCACAAGTCCTCTTGGAGGTGGTTACCATTAGCCCTACCATAGAGCCTATAGCCCCACCATAGAGGACCAGGTGGGCAAACCACAAACTGGAGAACAATTATACTGAAGAAGTTTTCATACTGTTGTGAAGGTTCTAGGCCCCACATCAGATTTCCCAACCTGGGGATCCAGCAAAGGGATTTGGAATTCCAGGGAATCTGACTTTGAATGTCAACAAGATTTGATTACAGAACTTCCACAGGACTAGGGAAACAGAGACACTTGGAGGGCACAAACAAAACCCTGTGTGCACCAGGATGCAGGAGAAAGGAGCAGTGACCCCACAAGAGACTGAGCCAGACTTGCCTGTGAGTGTTTGGGAGTCTCCAGCAGAGGCATGGACTGGGAGTGGTCTGCCACCGAGTCAGGGCCACTGGCAGCAGCAGTCCTGGGAGGTGTGGCATGTTGCCATAAGTCTTCTCGGAGGAGGTCACCATTAGCCCTACCACTGAGTCTACAGCCCTGCCATAGAGACCACAGACTCCAGGACTTGGCCACTTTAGGCCAAACTAAAAGGAGGTGGCACAGCCTCATGCATTAGCAGAAAATTGGATTAAAAATTTACTGAGCATGGCCCAGCCCACCAGAGCAAAACCCAGTTTTCCCCACAGCAAATCTCTCCCATCAGGAAACTTGCACTAATCTCTTATCATCACCCATCAGAGGGCAAACAGAAGAAGCAAGAATTGCAATCCTGTAGCCTCTAGAATGAAAACCACAATCACAGAAAACTAACCAAACGACCACATGGATCACAGACTTGTCTAACCCAATGAAACTATGAGCCATGCTGTATAGGGCCACCCAAGATGGACGGGTAATGGTGGAGACTTCTGACAAAACGTGGTCCACTAGAGAAGGGAATGGCAAACCACTTTGACATTCTTGCCTTGAGAACTCCAGGAACAGTATGAAAAAGCAAAAATATAAGACACTGAAAGATGAATCGCCAAGGTCAGTAGATATCCAATATGCTACTGGAGAAGAGCGAAGAAATAGCTGTAAAGGAATGAAGAGGCTGAGCCAAACAGGAAATGATGCCCAGTTGTGGGTGGTGTTGAAAGTAAATTCTGATGCCATAAAGAACAGTATTGCATAGGAATCCAGAAAGTTATGTTCATGATTCAGGGTAAATTGGAAGTGGTCAGACAGGAGATGGCAAGAATGAACATCAACATTTTAGGAATCAGTGAACCATTAAAATGGATGGGAATGGGAAAATTAGTTTAATTAATTAATTAATTAAATTCAAGTGACCATTATATCTACTACTGAGGGCAAGAATCCCTTAGAAGAAATGGAGTAACTCTCATAGTCAACAAAAGAGTTCAAAATGCAGTACTTGGGTGCAATCTCAAAAATGACAGAATGATCTCGGTTGGTTTCCAGGGCAAAACATTCAATGTCACGGTAATCTAAGTCCATGCCCCAACTACTAATGCTGAAGATGCTTAGGTTGAAGAGTTCTATGAAGACTTGCAATATCTTCTAAAACTAACACCAAAAATAAATAAATCCTTTACATCATAGGGGACTGGAATGCAAAACTAGGAAGTCAAGAGATGCCTGGAGTAACAGGCAAATTTGTCCCTGGAGTACAAAATGAAGCAGGGCAAAGGCTACCAGAGTTTTGCCAAAGGAACGCACTGGTCACAGCAATCACCCTCTTCCAACACCACCAGTGACGACCGTACACATGGACATCACCAAGTGGTCAATATCTAAATCAGATTGGTTATATTTTTTACAGCCAGAGATGGAGAAGCTGAATACAGTCAGCAAAAACAAGACCAGGACCTGACTGTGGCTCAGATCATGAACTCCTTATTGCAAAATTCAGGCTTAAATTGAAGAAAGTAGGGAAAACCACTAGGCCATTCAGTGAAAGTGAAAGTCTCTCGTCATGTCAGACTCTTTTGCGACCCCATGGACTGTACAATCTATGGAATTCTCTAGGCCAGAATACTGGAGTGAAGTATGAAGCCTTTCCTTTCTCCAGGGGATCTTCCCTACCCAGGGGTTGAACCCAGGTCTCCACAATGCAGGCGGATTCTTTGCCAACTGAGCTATCAGGGAAGACCAAGGCCATTCAGGTATGCTCTAAATCAAATTTCATGATTATACAGTGGGAGTGGCAAATAGATTCAATGGATTAGATCTGATAGACGGAATGCCTGAAGAACTATGGGCCAAGGTAAAGGCAAAATAGTTGTCTGAGGAGGCCTTACAAATAGCTGAGAAGAAAGAGAAATGAAAGGCAAAGGAGAATAGGAAAGATATACCTGTTTGAATGCAGAGTTCCAGGGAATAGCAAGGGGAGATAAGAAAGCCTTCCTAAGTGAACAATGCGAAGAAATAGAGGAAAACAATAGAATGGGAAAGACTAGCAATATCTTCAAGAAAATTGGAGCTACCAAGGGATCATCTCATGCAAAAATGGGCACAATAAAGGACTGAAATGGTATGGACCTAACAGAAGCAAAAGAGGTTAAGAAGTGGCAGGAATACACAAAAGAAGTGTACACAAAAGGCCTTAATGACCTGGATAACCATGGTGGTGTGGTCACTCACCTAGAGCCAGGCATCCTGGTGTGTGAAGGCAAGTGGGCCTTAGGAAGTGTTACTACAAACAAAGCTAGTGGAGGTGATGGAATTCCACCTGAACTACTTCAAATCCTAAAAGATGATGCTGTGAAAGTGCTGCACTCAGTATGCCAGCAAATTTAGAGAACTGAACAGTGGCCACAGGACTGGAAAAGGTCAGTTTCCATTCCAATCCCAAGGTCAATGCCAAAGAATGTTCAAAGTATTGTACAATTGTGCCCATTTCATATGCTAGCAAGGCAATGCTCAAAATCCTTCAAGCTAGGCTTCAGCAGTACATGAACTGAGAACCACCAGATGTACAAGCTGGATTTAGAAACGCAGAGTAACCAGAGATCAAATTGCCAACATCTGCTAAATCATAGAAAAAGCAAGGAATTTCAGAAAAACATCTACTTCTGCTTTATTGACAATGCCAAAGCCTTTGACTGTGTGGGTCACAAAAAACGGTGGAAAATTCTTAAAGAAATGGAAATACCACACCACTTTACCTGCCTCTTGAGAAGCCTGTATGCAGGTCAAGAAGCAACAGTTAGAACCAGACATGAAACAATGACATGGTTCAAAATTGGAAAAGGCTGTATATTGTCATCCTGCTTATTTAACTTATATGCAGAGTACATCATGCAAAATGCTAGGCTGGATGAAGCTCAAGCTGAAATCAAGATTGCTGGGAGAAATATCAACAACCTCACATATGCAGATGATTCCACTTTAATGGCAGAAGCAAAGAGGAACTAAAGAGGCTCTTGATGAAGGTGAAATAGGAGAGTGAAAAAGTTGGTTTAAAACTCAACATTCAGAAACTAAGATCATGGCATCTGGTCACATCACTTCATGGGTAATGGTTGGGGGAAAAATTAAAATACGGACAGACTTTTTATTTTTTGGGGCTCTAAAATCACTGAGGAAGGTGACTGCAGCCATGAAAGTAAAAGACGCTTGCTCCTTGGAAGAAAAGCTATGACAAACCCAAAGAGCATATTAAAAAGCAGAGACATCACTTTTCCAACAAAGGTCAGAATAGTCAAAACTATGGTTTTTCCAGTAGTCATATATAGATGTGAGTGTTGGGCCATAAAGAAGGCTGAGCTGCAAAGAATCGATGCTTTCAAACTGTGGTGCTGGAGAAGACACTTGAGAGTCCCTTGGACAGCAAGGTGGTCAATCCTAAAGGAAATCAACCCTGAAAATTCTTTTAGGAAGGACTGATTCTGAAGGTCCAATACTTTGGCCACCTGATGCAAAGAGCTGACTCATTGGAAAAGACCCTGATGCTGGGAAATATTGAGGGCAAGAGGAGGAGGGGAGGGCAGAGGATAAGATGGTTGGATGGCATCACCAACTCAATGGACATGAGTTTGAGCAAACTCTGGGAGATAGTGAAGGACAGAGAAGCTTGGTGTGCTGCAGTCCATGAGGTCAAAAGAGCCAGACATGACTTAGCAACTGAACAATAACAGCATGGTAAGAATTTGGCATATTGATTTCCAGAGTGGCCATACAATTCTGCATTCCCTCTATAAATACATAGAAGTCCCAGTTTCTCTCCAAACACAGTTTTACTTGGTATCATCAGTATTTTTGTATTTAGTCATTCAAATGAGGTTACAGTAGTATCTCGTTGTGGTTTTTTATTTTATTTTATTTTTACAATGCTGTGTTGGTGTCTGCCATACAACAACATGAATCATCCATAATTATACATACATCTCATTCCTCCCTAGACTCCCTCCTCTCCTCTCCTCCCATCCCATCCATCCAGGTCATCACAGAGCATCAGACTAGGCTCCCTATGCCTCACAGCAACTTCTCACCCCATGGACTGCAGCACACCAGGCTTCCCTGTCCATCACCAACTCCCAGAGCTTGCTCAAACCTTTGTCCAGTGGTGCAAATGGGGTGTTAAAGTTCCCTACTATTATTGTGTTACTATCGATTTTGCCTTTTATAGTTGTTAACATTTGCCTTATGTATTGAAATGCTCCTTTGTTGGGTGCATAAACATTTATAATTGTTACATCTTCTTTTAGGATTGATCCCTTGATCATTATATAGTGTCCTTCCTCATCTCTTGTAACAGTTTTATTTTAAAGTCTGTTTTGTCTGGTATGAGTATTGCTACTCTTGCTTTCTCTTTATTCCCATTTGCATGTGATATCTTTTTCCATCCCCTGACTTTCAGTCTGTAGGTGTCCTTAGGTCTGAAGTGGTTCTCTTGTGGGCAGCATATACATGGGTCTTCTTTCTGTATTCATTCAGCCAGTCTGTGTTGGGGCATTTAATCCATTTACATTTAAGGTAGTTGTTGATATGTACGTTCCTATTGCTGGCATCACTGACTCGATGGACGTGAGTCTGAGTGAACTCCGGGAGTTGGTGATGGACAGGGAGGCCTGGCGTGCTGCGATTCATGGGGTCACAAAGAGTCGGACACGACTGAGCGACTGATCTGATCTGATCTGATTGTCATTTTCTTAATCATTTAGGGTTTGCTTTTGTAGGTTTGTTTCTTCTCTTGTGTTTACTGCTAGAGAAGTTACTTAAGCATTTATTGTAAGGCTTGTTTGGTGGTATGAAATTCGTTTATCTTTTGTTTGTCTATACAGTTTTTGATTTCACTGTTAAATCTGAATGACATCCTTGCTGGGTAGAATAATCTTGGTTGTAGGTTTTTCCCTTTCATCACTTTAAATATATTTTGCCATTCCCTTCTGCCTTGCAGAGTTTCTGCTGAAAAAATCAGCTGTTAGCCTTATGGAGATTACTTTATGTTATTTTTTTTCCTTTTCACTTGCTGCTTTTAATACTTTTCCTTTGTGTTTAATTTTTGTTAGTTTGATTAATGTGTCTGGGTGTATTTCTCTTTCAGTTTATCCTTCATGGGACTCTCTAGGGTTCCTGTACTTGGGTGGTTATTTCCTTTCCCATGTTAGGGAAGTTTTTTACTATAATCTCCTCAACTATTTTCTCATGCTCTTTCTTCTTCTTTTGGGACCCCTATCATTGAAATGTTGGTGCATTTACTATTGTCCCAGAGGTCTCTGAGACTATCCTCAATTATTTTCTTTTCTTTTTTTCCCTTTATTCTTCTCCTTGGCATTATTTCTATCACTCTGTCTTCCATCTCTACATGGCATGGCTCATAGAAAGATTGAGGGCAGGAGGAGAAGGGGAGGACAGAGGATGAGAAGGTTGGATGGCATCACCAACTCAATGGACATGAGTTTGAGCAAACTCCAGGAGATGGTGAAGGACAAGGAAGCCTGGCATGCTGCAGCCCATGGAGTCGTGAAGAGTCGGGCATGACTGAGCAACTGAACAACAACAACAATCTTCCAGATCACTTTTTCATTCTTCTGCCTCAGTTATTCTACTATCAATTCTTTCTAGAGTATTTTTAATTTCAGTGATTGTTTTGTTAATCACCATTTGTTTATTCTTTATTTCTTCTAGGTCTTTGTTAAATGTTTCTTGTATTTTTTCCATTCTGTTTTTGATATCTTGAAACTTCTTTTCTATCATTACTCTAAATTCTTTTTCAGATAGGTTGCCTATTTCCTCTTTATTTACTTGGTCTTGTAGTTGTTTTTTTTTTTTTTTTTAACCTGTTCCTTCATCTGTAAAATTTTTTTTAGTCATTTCATTTTTTTTTAATGGATGAGACTATGTTCCTGTCTCACTAGTTATTTGACCTGAGGTTTCCAGCAGTGAGGTTTGCAGGCAGTTGAATAGAACCAGATCTTGGTGTTGAGATGTGGACCTCTGGGATACCTCACTCCAATTAATATTCCCTGGAACCTGATGTTCTCTGTTGTTCCAGCAGTTTGGACTCAGCGCTCCTGCCTCAGGGGCTCAGGCCTGATCGCTAGCGCATGAACCAAGATCCCACAAGCCATGGGGTGTGGAAAAAGAAAACAGGAGAGAGAAAGAGAAAAGAAAACAATGGCAGAACAATAACAAAGAAGAAGAAGAAGAAAAAAAAAAAAAACCCTGAAGGGTAAAACCAGACTCCAATAGCCAAGGGAGACAAGAAAAAGAAAAGAAAAAAATTATATATTGTTATGGTTTTAATTTGTATTTTCCTAATAGCTAATGATGTTGAACATCTTTTCATCTTCTTTAGTGAAGTACTTGTACATGCCCTTTAAGCATTTTTTAAAATGAGAAATTTGTTTTCTTATAGTGGAGTTTTGAGTATTCTTAGTATATTCTGTATATAGTTTAATTTACAGATATTGTCCCCCCCCATTCTAAAGCTTCCTTTTCATTCTTTTAACAGAGTCTTTCTTAGAGCAAAGGAGCATAATTTGATGAAATCCAACTTAACGAACTTTTCCTCGTGTTTCTTACAGATTAGCCTTTTTGTGTTATTTCTAAGAATTCTTTACATAATTCAGGTCATGATGATTTTCCCTTACATTTTCTTCTACTATATATATATATTTTTTTACATTCTGATCCATGATCTATTATGAGTTTCATTTTGAATGAGGTGCAATATTTAGGTTCAGGCTCTTTTTTTTTTTTTTCATACAAATACTCTAATGTTGCAATACCATTTGTGAAAAGACTATGCTTTCTACATTGAATTTATCTTGCACCTTTATAAAAAATTAGTTGGCATGAGTAACATTATCAAAAATGCTGAAATAGATACCTCCAATGGCCAATCCCTCTGAAGAAAGATTTAAAAAATCAAGCAAAAATGTGAGAATCAACTTTGTTAGAGTTATTTAAAGCAGTCAAAGTTTACACCAAGCAAGCAAATGCTGAAACAATAAAAAGACAACTTAAAAGTAGTAGGAAACCTTTGTGGCATTTCTAACTGTCCTTGCCTTGTGTCCTTCCCTGGCTCAGTAGCAGTCTTGAAGACTGCAGCCCACATTTTCAGTATGGGACTCTTATACTTGGCTCCAAAGGGAGAAGAGCAGACGTATTCTCAAAGAATTCTATTTGTTCTGGTCTGTATGCAGGCTACCTGCAGGACAGATATACCTTATTCATAACTAGCTCAGAGTATCCACAGCCACCTGGGGCAACAGATTATGGTAGAGGCATTTGATAGAGTGCTAAAAGTCAGAGGCGCAAAGCTGGGAACAGAATAAATTGGGGCATTCAAAAGCATTCAAGTTTACTGGGGAATTTAGAAAGTCATTGCATGTCCAGGGCAGAATGCATGCTTAGAAAAGTCCTTCAGTTCAGTTCAGTTCAGCCCCTCAGTCGTGTCCGACTCTTTGCGACCCCATGAATCACAGTATGCCAGGCCACCCTGTCCATCACCAACTCCCAGAGTTTACCCAAACTCATGTCCATTGAGTCGGTGATGCCATCCAGCCATCTCATCCTCTGTCGTCTCCTTCTCCTCCTGCCCCCAATCCCTCCCAGCATCAGGGTCTTTTCCAATGAGTCAACTCTTTGCATGAGGTGGCCAAAGTATTGGCTTTGGCCAATACTGGCCAAAGTTTCAGCTTTAGCATCAGTCCTTCCAATGAACACCCAGGACTGATCTCCTTTAGGAGAGAAAAGTCCTTGGAATATCCTAAGCTTTTATCTCTGGCTGATGTATAGGCTCAGCATAAGCAGGAAGTGAAAGTTAAGATAGAGCTTTATGTGACCTGGCCAAGCATTGTGGGAGTGCCTCAGAACAGAGCCAATGAGAGTTTTTTTTGCTGTTATTTTTCTTCCTTCCTTCCTTCCTTTCTTTTCTCCTCTTCCTCCTTTCCCTCTTCCTTCTTCCCCTTACTCCTTCTTCTCTTTCTCTTTCCATTCTCTCTGTGTGTGTCTCCCCTCCCTCCTCTCTGTTTCTCTCTCTCCTTCTTCCCCCTCCCTCCTTCCATCATGGCACTGAAGGATATATTCTGTCCAAACACTAGCTTAGCACAATCTACAGTGACAGAGACCACACATGACAAAGAATACAGACTTTACAAAAATAGTTTAGAAGTCACTAAGTAAACAAGCAGCTATATAACATCAAGGAGGAAAACCCTCAGAAGTGAAAGAATATGATTTCTGGACTTGCCACATTATAATATTCAAAGTGTCCAGTTTTTAACAAAAGTATTAAGTATACAAAGAAACAAGAAAAAATATGGCTAATTCACAGAAGAAATCAACAGAAACCATCCTTAAAGAAGCACAGACACTGGGTCTATTAGACAAAGATTTTAAATCAATTGTCTTAAATATGGTCAAGGAGCTAAAGAAAACCAGGAGAACAATGTATGAAAAATGAATATTATTATTAAAGAGTCAAACACAAAAAGGAGCCAAAGCAGAACTTTGGAACTGAAAGTGCAATAATTGAAATGAAAAAACTCACTGGAGGGCTTCAATAGTAGTTTTGAGTAGGCAGAAGAAAGAATCACCGAACTAGAAGACTTGTTAAATAAAATTATCCAGTCCAAAGAGAAGAGTTAAAAAAAAAAGACACTTGAAAAAAGAACAAAATCTAAGAGACCTGTGGAATGCCATAAAACATGCCAATGCACACATAGTGGGAATCCCATAAGGAAAGGAGAAAGAAAAGGGGGCAAAAAGAATATTCAGAGAAAGAATAGTTGAGGAGGTGATCACAATGGCAGAGCAGGAGGACACAGAACTCACCACCACCCCCATGAACACATCAAAAATACATCCATGTATGGAACAATTCTCATTGAAAACTAACTGGAAACTGGCAGAAAGACTCCAGTTCAACTAAGGAAGATCCCTGGCAGTGGACTCAGAGGAAAAGGGAGAATACATGGATGGAGACCTGCCTTAGGGAGTGAGCAATAAGAGCCCAGCCTGGGTACCCCAGTCCTGAGGTCTTACACAGGGGAAATGAGCTCCTTTAACTTGTTGGATGACTGCTGGTACTAATGGTAGGGCTGTGGGAAAACTGGACTCCACTCATGAGGAGCATGTGTGCTGGCTTGCACCTGAGGCAGGGTGGAGAGGGCAGAGAGAGCACTTCTCTAGGGGCTACTGGGTTTCCTACAACCACCTCAGCACATACTCCAGCCTGAGCTGAGTGAACACTCCAGCCCCATGTACTCCACATCACAGGCAGCACTGGATCTAGGGCTGCCACCACCAAGGAAAAAATTCAACTGAGGAAAAACCTCAAGGAAAGGTGACCTTGTCCCAGGTAGGAACCTGAGGTGGCAATTGCCATTGTCGACACTTATTCAAGAAGCTCTGATGGCAGCTACTTCACTGCAGCTCATGCACTGATACATGCTGAGAGTCCATGACATCCTCACCTGCACTGTAGTGTTGCTCCACAACAAGGCAGGGGAGGCAGAGACTGGTGGCAGTGATTGATCGTGAGGGACAAAGGGGACTTGCACCCCAAACTGTAACTGAGCAGAGCAAGAGAAACAATTGTGGATGCCTGCGAAAATAGGCAGTGCATAGGAGACAGATCATATCTCTGTCTGTATCCAACATGAACTGCTGCTAAGTCATGTCCGACTCTCTGCGACCCCATAGACGGCAGCCCACCAGGCTCCCCTATCCCTGGGGTTCTCCAGCCAAGAACACTGGAGTGGGTTGCCATTTCCTTCTCCAATGCATGAAAGTGAAAAGTGAAAGTGAAGTCGCTCAGTCATGTCCGACTCTTAGCGACCCCATGGACTGCAGCCCACCAGGCTCCCCTGTCCATGGGATTTTCCAGGCAAGAGTACTGGAGTGGGGTGCCATTGCCTTCTCCGGCCAACATGAACTAAGAGCATGTAAGAGCCCCACTTCACTTCAGCACTATCCCCTCTGGGGCAAGGTTCTTGGTGTTGGGGAAGGGAAAACCACACACCTAAAGGAAACAAATTCAGCTCAGGCCTGACCCTCAGGTCTTCTGCTCAAGGAACTTGGAATCAGGTTACACCCACAATGGGGCAATGATAGCCACTGAGAAGAGGGTATGGCCCACCTCACACCCAGCTCCAGCTCTAGTCCATGCATCTCTAGCTCCATCCCCCTACCATGGTGATAGTTGCCAGCACACCCCAAGGAAAGATGTGATTTTTGTCTAGGTCACATGCAGCTCTCCCACCAAAGGCATTGAGCACATGTGTCTGTACAGGGATACTCTCACATAAGAACACCCTTTCCACACCACAATGGGCAACTGTTTTACCTGAATTCATGGAGGCAATGAAAGTCAAACACAATGAAAAAGCAAAGGAACAACTCTTAATTGAAAGACAAGAGAAAAACTCTGAAAAAAAAAAAAGAAATAATTTACCAATAAAGAACGTTAAAAATTGGTAACAAAAATGTTAACTGAATTAGGGGAAAGAATAGATGAATATAGTGAAAGTTTTAACAAAGAATTAGAAAATATAAAAAAAAACAAAATCAGAAATGAAGAATTCAATAGCTGAAATAAAAAAAAATACTAGGACTGAACAGCAGACTAGGTCACACAGAAGAATTCATAAGTGATCTGGAAGACAGAATAATGAAAATCACCCAATCGGAACAATAAAAGGACAAACAATTTTTAAAAATGAAAGTAGTTTAAGAGATCTCTGGGATACCATTAAGCATACCAACATTAGCACTGTAGATGTCCCAGAAGGACAAGAGAGAGGGGAAGTTAAAAATGTATTTGAGGAAATTATGGCTAAAAAATTCCCAAACCTGAAGAAGGAAGCAGATATCCAAGTACAGGACTAACAGAGGGTCCCAAACAAAATGAACCCAAACACCCACTACAAGATAATTGTTCTAGTGCCGTTTCAAATAGGAGTGGCAAGAGTGGACATCCTTGGAAATTCCTTGGCTGTCCAGTGGTTAGGACTCAACACTTTCACTGCTGAGGCCCAGATTTAATCCCTGGTTGGGGAACTAAGATCCCACAAGCTGTACAATGCAGTCAAAATGATGATAATAAAATAAAACAGAATAGACATTCTTAAAGCATTTAGTTTGCTTACAATTAAGTATGATATTAGATGTAAGTGTTTTATAGATGCCCTTATTCAGGCTGACGAACTTCAGTTATATTCTTAGTTTGCTGAGAGTTTTTGTCTTAAGTCTGCTTAAGTCACTTCAATCATGTCTGACTCTGTGCGACCCCATAGATGGCAGCCCACCAGGCTCTCCTGTCCCTGGGATTCTCCAGGCAAGAACACTGGAGTGGGTTGCCATTTCCTTCTCCAATGCATGAGAGTGAAAAGTGAAAGTGAAGTCGCTCAGTGGTGTCTGACTCCTAGCAACCCCATGGACTGCAGCCTACCAGGCTTCTCTGCCCATGGGATTTTCCAGGCAAGAGTACTGGTGTGGGTTGCCATTGCCTTCTCCGACATATATATAGTACCATGTATAAAATAGACAGCTAGTGGGAAGCTACTGTGTAACACAGGGAGCTCAGCTCAGGGCTCTGGGATGACCTAGAGGAGTGGGACTGGGGGGTTGTGAGAGAGACTCAAGAGGGAAGGGAATAGCTGATTCATACTGTTGAACAGCAGAAACCAACAAATATTGTAAAGTGATTATCCACTAATTTTAAAAAATGGATGTTGAATTTTGTTGAAGATTTCTACATCAGTTGACATGATTGCGTTTTCTTTATTGACAGTTAATATGATGTATGAAATTGATTTTTGAACACTGAACAATTCCTGAGTTTCTGGGATAAACTACACATAAGCTATATTGTTCTTTTTAGACATTGCTATTGTGGTTGCTCAGTCACCAAGTCATGTCCAACTCTTTGCGACCCCAAGAACAGCAGCATGCCAGGCTTTCCTGTCCTTCACTATCTCCTAGAATTTACTCACACCCGTGTCCATTGAGTCGGTGATGCCATCGAACCATCTCATCCTCTGTCAACCCCCTTCTCCTCTTGCCCTCAATCTTTCTCAGCATCAGGGTCTTTTCCAATGAGTCGGCTCTTCACATCAGGTGGCCCAAGTATTGGAGCTTCAGCTTCAGCATCAGTCCTCCCAAAGAATATTCAGGGTTGATTTCCTTTAGGATTGACTGGTTGGATCTCCTTGCTGTCTAAGGGATTCTCAAGAATCTTCTCCAGCACCACAGTTTGAAAGCATCAATTCTTTGGTGCTCAGTCTTCTTTATGGCTCAATTCTCACATCCATACACGACTACTGGAAAAACCATAGCTTTGACTATACTGACCTTTGTCGGCAAAGTGGTGTCTCTGCTTTTTAATATGCTGTCTAGGTTTGTCATAGCTTTTCTTCCAAGGAGCAAGCATCTTTTAATTTCATGGCTGCAGGCACAGTCCACAATGATTTTGGAGCTCAAGAAAATAAAATCTGTTGCTGTTTCCACTTTTTTCCCATCTGTTTGCCATGAAGCAGTGAGACCAGATGCCATGATCTTAGCTGTTTGAATGTTGAATTTTAAGCCAGCTTTTTCACTCTCCTCTTTCACCTTCATCAAGAGCCTCTTTAGTTCCTCTTCACTTTCTGCCATTAAAGTGGTATCATCTGCTTATCTGAGGCTGTTGTTATTCCCTCCAGCAGTCTTGATTCCAGTTTGTGAGTCATCTAGGCTGGCATTTCACATAATGTACTCTCCATATAAGTTAAATAAGCAGGGTGACAATATACAGCCTTGACATACTCTTTTCCCAATTTTGAGCCAACTCTGTTCCATGTCCAGTTCTAACTGTTGCTTCTTGACCTGCATACAGGCTTCTCAGGAGGCAGGTAATGTGGGTCTGGTATTCCCATCTCTTTAAGAATTTTCCACAGTTGTTTATGATCCACACAGTCAAAAGCTTTAGTGTAGTCAGTGAAGCAGATGTGTTTTTTTGGAATTCCCTTGCTTTTTATATGATCCAGCAGATGTTGGCAATTTGATCTCTGATTCCTCTGCCTTTTCTTAATCTAGCTTGTACATCTGGAAGTTCTTGGTCCATGTACTGCTGAAACCTAGCTTGAAGGATTTGGAGCATAATCTTGCTAGCATATGAAATGAGTGCAATTGTACAGTAGCTTGTACATTCTCTCCCATTGCCTTTCTTTGGGATTGGGATGAAAACTGACCTTTGCCTGTCCTGTGGCCACTGCTGAATTCTCCAAATTTTCTGGCATGTTGAGTTCAGCACTTTAATAGCATCATCTTTTAGGATTTAAAATAGATGAATAGGTGAAATCCCATCACCTCCACTAGCTTTGTTTGTAGTAATGCTTCCTAAGACCACTTGACTTCACACTTCAGGATGTCTGGCTCTAGGTGGGTGACCACACCATCGTGGCCATCTGGGTCATTGAGACCTTCTGTGTACAGTTCTGTGTATTCTTGGCACCTCTTTGTAATCTCTTCTCCTCCTTTAAGTCCTTTCAGTTTATTAAAAATACCAACATATGGATACTAAACAACACGATTCTGAATAACCAATAAATCATGGAAGAAATCAAAAAGGAAATTGAAATATGCATAGAAACAAATGAAAATGAAAACACAACAATGCAAAACCTATGGGATTCAGTGAAAACGGTGCTAAGGGGAAGGTACATAGCAATACAAACTTGCCTCAAGAAACAGGAGAAAAATCAAATAAATAACCTAGTTTTACACATAAAACAGCTAGAAAAAGAAGAAATGAAGAACCCGAGGGTTAGTAGAAGGAAAGAAATTATAAAAATGAGAGCAGAAATAAGTGCAAAAGAAACAAAGGAGAGCATAGCAAAAATCAACCAAACTAAAAGCTGGTTTTTTAAGAAGATAAATAAAATAGACAAATCATTAGCCAGACTCATCAAGAAAAAAGAGAGAAGAATCAAATCAACAAAATCAGAAATGAAGATGGAGAAATCACAACAGACAACACAGAAATATAAAGGATCATAAGAGACTACTGTCAGCAACTATATGCCAATAAAATGAACAACTTGGAAGAAATGAGTGAAATTTTTGAAAAGTATAACTTTCCAAAACTGAACCAGGAAGAAATAGAAAATCTTGACAAACCCATCACAAGCACAGAAATCAACACTGTAATCAAAAATCTTCCAACAAACAAAAGCCCAGGATCAGATGGCTTCACAGGTGAATTCTACCAAAAACTTAGAGAAGAGCTAAGACCTATCCTCTTCAAACTCTTCCAGAAAATTACAGAGGAAGGAAAACTCCAAAACTCATTCTATGAGGCCACCATCACCCTAATAACAAAACCAGACAAAGATGCCACACACAAAAAGAAAAATACAGGCCAATAACACTGATGAACATAGATGCAAAAATCCTTAACAAAATTCTAACAGAATCCAAGAGCATATTAAAAATATCATACATCATGACCAAGTGAGTTTTATCCCAGAATGTAAGGATTCTTCAATATTCGCAAATCAATCAGTGTGATACCCCACATTAACAAATTGAAAGATAAAAAACATACGATTATCTCAATAGATGCAGAGAAAGCCTTTGACAAAATTCAGCGCCCATCTATGACAAAAACTCTCCAGAAAGCAAGCATAGAGGAACATCAGTTCAGTACAGTTCAGTCGCTCAGTCATGTCCAAGTCTTTGCAACCCCATGGACTGTAGCACATCAGGCCTCCCTGTCCATCACCAACTCCTGGAGTTTACTCAAACTCATGTCCATTGAGTAGGTGATGCCATCCAACCATCTCATCCTCTGTCGTCCCCTTCTCCTTCCACCTTCAATCTTTCCCAGCATCAGGGTCTTTTCACATGAGTCAGTTCTTCACATCGGGTGGCCAAAGTATTGGAGTTTCGGCTTCAGTGTCAGTCCTTCCAATGAATATTCAGGACTGATCTCCTTTAGGATGGACTGGTTGGATCTCCTTGCAGTCCAAGGGACTCTCAAGAGTCTTCTCCAACACCACAGTTCCAAAACATCAATTCTTCAGTGCTCAGCTTTCTTTATAGTCCAACTCTCACATCAATACATGACTACTGGAAAAACCATAGCTTTGACTATACTAACCTTTGTTGGCAAAGTAATGTTTTGGCTTTTTAATACACTGTGTAGGTTGGTCATAACTTTATAGAGGTCATAGAAGAACATACCTCAACATAATAAAAGCCATATTTGATAAACCCATAGCAAACATTATCCTCAGTGGTGAAAAATTGAAAGCATTTCCCCTAAAGTCAAGAACAAGACAAGGGTGCCCACTCTCACCACTACTATTCAACATAGTTTTGGAAGTTTTAGCCACAGCAATCAGAGGGGGAAAAAAGAAATAAAAGAAATCCAGATTGGAAAAGAAGAAATAAAACTCTCACTGTTTGCAAATGACATGATCCTCTACATAGAAAACCCTAAAGACACCACCAGAAAATTACTAGAGCTGATCAATGAATATAGTAAGTTTGCAGGATATAAAATTAATACACAGAAATCCCTTGCATTCCTATACACTAGCAATGAGAAAACAGAGAAATTAAGGAAACAATTCCATTCACCATTGTGATGAAAAAAATAAAATACTTAGGAATAAATCTACCTAAAGAAACAAAAGACCTATATATAGAAAACTATAAAGCACTAGTGAAAGAAATCAAAGATGACACAAATAGATGGAGGAATATACCATGTTTATGGATAGGAAGAATCCGTCTTTGAGGAAGCCTGTGAGATGCAGCTTTTTAGCTTACATGTATTGCTGGCCCCAACACAATCATAGTTTGTTAACAAGGAAGAAGGAAAGAAAAGATCTCATGGGGGCAACTCTAACTAGTTTCGGCAAAAAAGAATTTATCCCCTGCGGAACTGTTAGAAGGGCTATAGAAGAAGCTCTAGGCAAAGCTCTCAGAAACACTGCTGCTTAATTGGTCTCAATAACCTCAGAAACACTGCATCTATTGCCATCCATGGCAGGGAAACCATGAC
This sequence comes from Bos taurus, assembly GCF_002263795.3. NCBI lineage: Eukaryota > Metazoa > Chordata > Mammalia > Artiodactyla > Bovidae > Bos > Bos taurus. The sequence goes on from NW_020191050.1 coordinate 50,540, forward strand.
CTCTGCCCAGCATGTTCCTCATGTCACTTGCAAAATAAAAGCCTTCCATGGAAGCACCTTATTGGTGAGAACCATATCACAGGCTTGCAAGGGATGTTGGGAAATGTAGTTTAAGAAAATTATCTAAAGGAGATGGGATTCATAGTAAGTGGTAAGTAAGCATATTTCATTGATTCTAAGACAGGCTTTTTTTTTTTTTTTTTTACATTTCATGTTTCTAAAATGAGCATACTTTTGACAGTGCTGCTGTTGGTGCTCTGCCAGTTTTATGAGGTAGTTGTTGTTATTTATACATACATGAAACCCTCTTAGAAAATATCTATATTGACAGGGTGCAGATGTTATCAGTAGTTTGGAAGGAAATCCTGGATCCAACACTGAAGCACTCTTTATAAATGCTGTTGCACCAAAGAATTGCATGGGGTGCAAAACTAGCAACACATACTTCTGAGTTGAAAAGGGACTAATAAAATTCTGTACTAAATAGAAAGAACATCTAGAAATGTTATAATTTATTTTGTTTTTTTCTGTGTATTTCTAAGAGATTTACCTAAATAAATGTAAATTATATGTTTCAATAAGAACAAAATAAGAACATCTAAATGATAAGGGGGAAAAATGCATTGACTCAGTTGCACCACTCTCAGGAATTGAGCCTGAGGAAATCATTTAAATGAAAAAATATATATATCTGTAAATAAAGAAGTTTGCTCACAGCAGTGTTGCTTATAAGGGCAAAAACCCTGATAGCAACTTACATTTTCATCACAAAAGCTACTAATATCTGTTGAAACTTTACTATGTGCTAGGCCCTCTACATATATTATGTCATTTAATTCTCACAACAGCCATGTGAAGTAGACACTAATCTTATCCCTATTTTAGGTACGAGGCACAAACATGTGATGATAACCTGTCCAAGGTCAAACATCTAGTAGGTGGTGAGATCAGGACTTAAACTCTGATCTGTGGGTTTATATAGATACAAATCTGTGTTATGTAACTATTAGAAAAGGAAGTATGTTGCAATAAAAAATATATACTGCACTGTTCTAAGCAAGAACCCAAGAAATCTACAAGTATCTAAAAATGTTGTATTAAAATATGAATGTCCAGGATGGGTTTCTGGCAACCAGTGGATTAATGGCTCTGAATCTTTTTTGGGGGGGCAGGTATGGGCCCTGTGTTAGTCTTTGAGTTGCCAGAACTAAATACCACAGGCTGGATGGCTTAAACAAAAGACATTTAGTTTCTCATAGTTCGGGATACTAGAAGTCCAAGATCAAGGTGCCAGCAAGTTCAACTCCTGGTGAAGGCACTCCTCTTGTATTGCAGTTGGCCACCTTCCCTCTGCTTCCTCACATGACATTTCCTCTGTGCGTGTATGGACAAAGACAGAGAGAGAGAGAGAGAGATCTGGTACCTTTTCCTCTTATAAGGATACCAGATCCTATGGAATTAGGGCCCCACTCTTACAACCTTGTGTGTTGTGCTTGGTGGCTCAGTCATGTCAGACTCTTGGCAACCCCATGAACTGTGGTACATCAGAATCCTCTGTCCATGGGAATTCTCCAGGCCAAAATACTGGAGTGGGTTGCCATGCCCTCTTCCAGGGTATCTTTCCAACACAGCGATCAAACCCAGGTGTCCCACATTACAGGCAGATTCTTTACCATCCAGACACCAGGGAAGCCCAAGAATACAAGAGTGGGTAGCATATCCCTTCTCCAGGGGAACTTCCCCACCCAGGAATCAAACTAGGGTCTCCTGAACTGCAGGCAAATTCTTTACCAGCTCCCTCAATTAATCCTAATCACCTCTCTAAGGCTCCATCTTCAAACTCAGTCACACTGAGGGTTAGGGCTTGAAGATGGGAATGTGGAGACAACACAATTCCGTCCTTAGTAGGACTCCTTTGAGAATCTATTGAAAGCTCTATACACCCTCCCAAGAAGCTGTATACGTTGCCTCCCACAACTTTGCACAGAATTTCAGAAAGTTCTTGGAATCCAGGTTGAGAACCACAGTTCTAGTTCACCTTCCACTTTTCCCAAAAGGGAAAACAGATGTTCAGAAAGGGGAAGTGATTTTCAGCAGGTTAGGAGAGAGACAGGTCTCCTGATTCCTCATCAAGTGCTTGCCCTACCTTACTCTGCCTTGTGTTAGGCCTGTTAGGTCAGCAATCCACAGTGACCCCAAAACACTAGAGATTCTGTGCGTGCAGTGAAGGGGAGTGCTTCACCTGGGATGCTCAAGTGAGTGAACAAGGCTCTAGCTATAACTGACAGTAAATGGGACCGATTTCATTGTTTCAAATTAGTCAGGAGGTTGGGAAGAAGCTGCACCAGCTTCAACATACATCCACAAGAGTTCTGAGTGTGAGGCGATGCAGGTGCTTCTGTCCTAACGAACAGCAAAGTGGGGACTGAACAGGTAGAGTTGAACTGCCTGCTGGCCTGGACATGGCACTGTCCCTCTACTCTCAGATTCCTCATTTGTACACCCCTCAGGAGTAGACAATGGCACCCCACTCCAGTACTCTCGCCTGGAAAACCCCATGGATGGAGGAGCCTGGTAGGCTGCAGTCCATGGGGTCGCTAAGTCGGACACGACTGAGCAACTTCACTTTCACTTTTCACTTCCATGCTTTGGAAAAGGAAATGGCAACCCACTCCAGTGTTCTCACCTGGAGAATCCCAGGGACGGGGGAGCCTGGTGGGCTGCCGTCTGTGGGGTCACACAGAGTCGGACAGGACTGAAGTGACTTAACAGCAGTAGTAGCAGCAGGAGTAGACCTGTTAGATTTCTACATGAGATTATCTAGCTTTAATATTCTGTACATCTGTGATTCTGAGGCAGGAACCACGTGGGAAAAATCAGCTGAGGCATTTGGATCTTAGAATCATGGGCAAAACAATTTTTTTTTCAAAATGTCTTCTGATGGTGTCTAAGAATTAGGAATAAAGCACATGTAGTTTAAAGACATGAAAAATCCCTAAGAAGAATCTGAGAAGAACCTTTACATACTCAGTCACTTAGAGTAAAGTCTCAACATACATTTCCTCATTCTCTGCTTCAGGCCCATGCTTAAAAAGGGAGGCAAATTATAATAGCTGGAATTATAAACAACAAGCTTAGAAGATGGAATCGTATTTATAATGGGAAACGTCATTTTGAGTAGAGCAGTGGCCCCAGAAAATGATTTGTTTCATTTCTTCAATCAATGAGCATTTAAAAAAAAACATGACATTCTTCCTATTGACCGTATCAATGCCACAAACCAGTGTGGAGCCTTCACTTGGGCCACAAGACTAGAAACAAAAGCAGGGGCACTCACTGCGGGGTGGAGGCTAACATTTCAGGAAAATTCTTCCAGCTTTGCTCCCTACAAAGAACAAGGGAAGGGCTTGAAGGGCTGTGCACACCCACCTACTGCCTCTCTTCCAGTAGAAGGTGGGAGCACACCCAGTCTAGCACATCAATGGTCTCAGTTTCTGTCTGACGAAGAAAATAGCTGCCTCTGCGGGGAGCAGGGGTGAAGGCTGGTGTTGAGATAGAAGTGTCAAACGGGCAAGGGAGATGCAGCCCATCCAACCACCAGTACCATCACCACCACCACCTTTATTGGCACAAATAAGCCCCTCAGTCTCAGGGGTTAATAGACTAATCACAAAGAACAGGAGGAACTCCAAAGGCATGGATGGCATCTGGCCCTTCCCCACAAACAGCCTTAGACGATACTGCCCTCGCCTGGTCAAATCGGTGTATTACAATGCAGGGACATCGCTCCGGATTTTTGGCCTTCATTTCTTTTTCTCAAGTTCTTGGCGCTCCGTGTATGAGAAGAAGTGGATGGGGAGGGGGAGAACTCTCTGAGAAACTGTGACCAAATACATCACTTCTGTGTGTTTCAGCACAAATTCACAATTAAATGCTGAATGATAATGTACTACTCAAATATGGAATATGTATTAAAAATTGAAATTGATATTACAGTTATCTAAGCATCACTTTGTTATTTTTAGTAAAAAGCTTTGAGCTGTTGAAAATAAAGCTATTAATCTAAATGAAATAAGATTACTAATCTCAATTAGATATGTTATATACAAAGAAAGTAATTTTGGTTCTACTTCTGGTTAGAACATTATCACAATATGCTTACACTGGGATGTTATTTCCCTTAGCATTATATTTTTCTCCAATTATACTGAAATGTAACATAGAGATAAAGTCACAATATATACGTGGAGTTTAATAATTGATTATCAAGTGTGTACCCCCAAGTCACAGAAGGGGATAGTGTTGGCTTCCCCCAAGACTCCTGAAGTTTTTCCTGTCTTATCTTAGCCCCATTCCTTATTCAAGAATAAGCACACTCTTCCTTATGTGCCATCCTTTCTTCCCTTTTCCTCTAAATTTTATAGAGTATATATATGTTCAGTTCAGTTCAGTCGCTCAGTCATGTCCAACTCTTTGCGATCCCATGAATTGCAGCACGCCAGGCCTCCCTGTCCATCACCAACTCCTGGAGTTCACTCAAACAAACTCACGCCCATCGAGGTGGTGATGCCGTACAGCCATCTCATCCTCTGTCATCCCCTTCTCCTCCTGCCCCCAATCCCTCCCAGCATCAGAGTCTTTTCCAATGAGTCAACCCTTGGCATGAGGTGGCCAAAGTATTGGAGTTTCAGCTTTAGCATCATTCCTTCCAAAGAACAACCAGGACCGATCTCCTTTAAAGAACGGACTGGATGGATCTCCTTGCAGTCCAAGGGACTCTCAAGAGTCTTCTCCAACACCACAGTTCAAAGGCATCAATTCTTTGGCACTCAGCTTTCTTCACAGTCCAACTCTCACATCCATACATGACCACAGGAAAAATCATAGCCTTGACTGGATGGACCTTTGTTGGCAAAGTAATGTCTCTGCTTTTGAATATGCTGTCTAGGTTGGTCATAACTTTTCTTCCAAGGAATAAGTGTCTTTTAATTTCATGGCTGCAATCACCATCTGCAGTGATTTTGGAGCCCAAAAAACTAAAGTCTGACTGTTTCCACTGTTTCCCCATCTATTTCCCATGAAGTGATGGAACCAGATGCCATGAACTTAGTTTTCTGAATGTTGAACTTTAAGCCAACTTTTTCACTCACCTCTTTCACCTTCATCAAGAAGCTCTTTAGTTCTTTTTGCCTTCTGCCATAATGGTGGTGTCATCTGCATATCTGAGGTTATTGATATTTCTCCTGACAATCTTGATTCCAGCTTGTGCTTCATCCAGCCCAGTGTTTCTCATGATGTACTCTGCATAGAAGTTAAATAAGCAGGGTGTCAATATACAGCCTTGAGGTACTCCTTTTCCTATTTGGAACCAGTCTGTTGTTCCATGTCCAGTTCTTGTTTTTTTTTTTCCATGTCCAGTTCTAACTGTTGTTTCCTGACCTGCATACAGATTTCTCAAGAAGCAGGTCAGGTGGTCTGGTATTCCCATCTCTTGAAGAATTTTCCACAGTTTATTGTGATCCACACAGTCAAAGGCTTTGGCGTAGTCAATAAAGCAGAAATAGATGTTTTTCTGGAACTCTCTTGCTTTTTCGATGATCCAGCTGATGTTGGCAATTTGGTCTCTGGTTCCTCTGCCTTTTCTAAATCCAGCTTGAACATCTGGAAGTTCACGGTTCATGTATTGTTGAAGCCTGGCTTGGAGAATTTTGGGCATTACTTTACTAGCATGTGAGATGAGGGCATTTGTGTGGTAGTTTGAGCATTCTTTGGCATTGCCTTTCTTTGGGATTGCAGTGAAAACAGATATTTTCCAGTCCTGTGGCCACTGCTGAGTTTTCCAAATTTGCTGGCATATTGAGTGCAGCACTTTCACGGCATCATCTTTCAGGATTTGACATAGCTCAACTAAAATTCCATCACCTCCACTAGCTTTGTTCATAGAGATGCTTCCTAAGGCCCACTTGACTTCACATTCCAGGATGTCTGGCTCTAGGTGAGTGAGCACACCATTGTGATTATCTGTGAAGATCTTTTTTGTACAATTCTTCTGTGTATTCTTGCCACCTCTTCTTAATATCTTCTGCTTCTGTTAGGTCCATACCATTTCTGTCCTTTAGTGAGCCCATTTTTGCATGAGATGTTCCCTTGGTATCTCTAATTTTCTTGAAGAGATCTCTAGTCTTTCCCATTCCAATGTTTTCCTCTATTTCTTTGCACTGATCACTGAGGAAGGCTTACTTATCTCTCCTTGCTATTCTTTGGAACTCAAGGAAGATACATTGTTGTTATATAATCCTTAGTACAGAGTTTAAGCTCAGTTGCTTTCTTGTGTAATCATCAGTTCCAGGTTTAAAGAAAAAAAAATGTTTTATGTGACTAAGACTAAGAAATGTAGAGGAAAAAAAAGACATTTGTCCTTTCCTCCTATTGAGAATTCCAAACCCCATCACCTCTTCGAGAGCCCCACATCCCTCTTTCCTCCTCAGGTACCCTGGACTTCTTATCAACCTACCTAGAAATCAACTCTCTCATTTCCCCCTTTTCTTTTAGGAGAATTATGTTGCCAAGGGAAAGGGGTGTCATTTTCATTCCATAACTACTTTCCTGCTGTTGAGGGGCAACATCCCTAAATTGTTAAGGCAACATATTCTCCTAACCCTCATATTGAGGGTCTCTGATCCAGGGGCCCCAAATAATAGTTGGAGGAGGCTGTGGCACTCAAAGAAGCCTAGACAAACCTTTGTAACTTAGAAGCTTTCATACAGTTAGAAATAAATCCAGTTACACAGTTACAGATACAGGGAGCAAACAATAAAAACAACAATTAGAATTGTTACAATTTAGATAGTTTTCCACCATGGGGATGTAGTTAACGTTTCCCAAAGTGAGGTGACTGAGGCTTCACGAGAATCTATAGCCTGAATCATCCTGTTCATGTGTTTAGTCAAGTGAATAACATGAGTATTCTTATCTGGTATATATGTACAACATTGGTTATAAATAATAGCACAAGTTCCTCCTTGTGTGGCTGTTAGAATATCTAAGGCCAGTCTGTTTTGTAAAACCACCTTTCTAATTTCTGTTTGTTCAGCATTAAGGGCTGAAATAGCTTTTTGAGAGTCTTGTAAAGCCTACTGAGTGAAGTTAGTCAGAGCATCAACTCATAGCATAACATCTGTAGTTCCCAGAGAGGGAATGAATATTGCAGCCATATAAGCGTACCAGTGAAATACAGACCTTGCCCAGTGAGTTTTATGGTGTGGCAGATTAGCAGGCTTCTCTGCAAGCTCTGAAAATATGAAGCTATGAGTAAAAGGTAAACCATGAGTAAAAGAGATAGGGTGCATCTCCCTATCCAGCCAGGGATAAGCCACGTGCATAGGTAGGAGCCACATATCCAGTAGGTCTCATTTGGAGCAAACCAGTGTGACTGAGGGATCCAGTCCCAGTGAGTTCCTGGCCAGGCAAAAGGAGGACCTGAACTGGAATTGGAAAACACAGGAATGATTACATTGCATATTTCTTGAAGCAAAAATCCCAATTGTTTCCAATCATTATAATTAAGTTGTCAGCTAACTTCTGGGGATGGCTCTATTTATTCCCAGCATATGGGAGAATTAGATAGTAGATGTTCCTTTTCAGGAGTTAGCTATATGACCTCATCCCATATTTGATAAACATCAGGTAGGAAACCACCAGATCTAGACCCATTTAGCTTCTCATGTGCAGCAAAATAGTCATTAAACCAAGATAATGTATAATCAATGTTGAAAGTCACATTATGTCCATGGTTAATGTCCAAGGTATAAAGTGTTATACCAATCCATCTTAGGATTGCTAGATGTCATCAGATTAAAGAGAGGCATCACATGTGATTGTTGTTGGTGGAGATATTGACAGAGTTAAAGAAAGTCTTTCCCTTGAAATGGAGAAACCCACCGTTGGAAGCCTTCAACTGATGAAGAGGGAGTGCTCCTCAGACCCAGCAATTAGACCGATTGTGGAATGCAGCATAAGAATGAGCCCAGGACAGGAAGGCATTGTCTTGAGGGTCAAACAGCAGACTCAGGACTTTTTGAGTCAGCAGAAGCAGGCCCACATATATTATCAGGCCCATCTGAAAAGTTAAAGGTGAAAGCATAGAGGATAAAGACATAAAATGACATTGTTTAGTTTTGGTCTGGGTGCCACTTTTTAACTTGAGTGTGGTGCACCCAGGAATCAATTCCTGGCACCTTGACAGCTGTGGGAGAAGAAAGAATAAGCTGGTAAGGGCCTTCCCAGAGGAGCTCAAGAGATTGCCCTCCAGATCCCAATGTCTTTATTAGGACTTCAGTGCCTTGCTCAAACTGCAGCTTGTTTGACTCAGAGGCTGGGTCGGGAGTCACCTCCTGGAGTTTCCATAATGCCTCTTGAAAGGGTGAAAGCTGAGTCACATAATTAGTTAATTCTAAGGCTTCGGGGTCTATAACAATGTCTATGCATAAGAAAGGTCTTCCATAGATACATTCAAAGGGGGAAGGTCCTTCCTTTTTAGGGGCAGTCCAAACCCTCATTAAAGCTATGGTAGAACTTCAAGCCAATTGTCCCGAATCTCTTGAGGTAATTTATGCAGATGCCTCAATAATGTCATTAGCCTTTCCTACCTTTCTTGAAGATTGGGGTCTCCAGGAACAGTGGAAGTGATATTCTATTCCTAGAGCTTTTGACACCCCTTGAGTTACAGCAGCTTTAAAGGCAGAGCCATTATTGCTCTGGAGGCTCCACAGCAGCCCAAACCTGGGAATAATTTCATGAATTAAAATTTTTATAATTTCCTTAGCCTGTTCACTACAGCAGGAAAATGCCTCAATCCACCCAGTAAGTGTCTACCCAGACCTGTTAGCAAGAAAATCCATTTGTTTTTGGCATATGAGTAAAATCAATTTCTCAGTCCTCTTCAGGATAGTTTCCACTTCGTTGTAAACCCGTTTTTGCTAACTTTTCAGTCTTTGGGTTATTTTTCTGACAAACCTCATATCTCTTGATAATGTTCTTTAAAGGTTTCATTAGATTTTTACCCTCAAATAGGTGAGAAGCCATCTGGTAAGTGCTCTCAACACCTAAATGAAAACTCTGGGGTAAACCCTTAAGAATTTCCCATTGAGCATTTTCAGGAATTATTAATTGTCCATCTTCAGACTATAACCATCCTCTATCAGTAATTTTGGCTCCTCTTTTCTCATATCTTTCTAATTCTTCTTCATTATATTCTGGTTTTTCCTGTTTAGCAGGACCTTTCCAGACTAGGGGCAATTGTAGGAGAGGGAGTTCGTAAAGCACTGCTTTTCCAGCTTGGGAATCAGCCAACTGATTTCCCTAGGCTATGGCTACATTACTCCTGTCCCTGCTGTGCCCTTTGAAATGTATAACAGCTAATTATTCAGGACAATATAAAGCAGTTAGAAGTCTCTCAACCTCGTTGAAATGTTTAATAGGTTCTCCTGTTGCTGTTTTAAATTGTCTCTCTTTCCATATTGCAGCATGGGCATGTAAAGTCAAATAAGCATACTTAAAATCAGTGTAGATATTTACACACTGCCCTTTGCTTAACTCTAAGGCTTGGGTCAAAGCAACAAGCTCAGCCAATTGGGCACTTGTACCAGGAGGAAGAGACTTTGCCTCTAAAACCTGTTCAGATGTAACCATAGTGTAACCTGCTTTCTGCTTCCCATCCTGAACAAAAGAACTGCCATCTGTAAATATATCCATGCTAGAATTGTCTAATGGGGTATCCATTAAATCTTCCCAAGCTGCATAGTTTAAAGTTAGGAATTGGGAACAATCATGATCGGGTGTTTCATCTTCCTTTTCAGGAAGGAAAGTGGCAGGATTTAAGTTTCCACAAACTGTAAGCTTAGTTATTGGCCCTTCGAACAACAATGACTGATATTTAAGAAGCCAACTGTCTCTCATCCAAATATTAACTTTAGAGTTTAAGATTCCACTCATATCATGAGAAGTCAGTACAGTAAGATTTCGCCCATTAATAAGCTTGAGAGCTTCAGGTGCTAATAAAGCAATTTCAGCAATTACTCTTAGACAATGTGGCCACCCACGTGCCACAATGTTCAATTCTCTGCTTAGGTATCCTATAGGTTGTTGGTGAAGCCCTCGGGGTTGGCCATATTATAGAGCAAAAAAAAAAAAAAAAAAGATGTTTGTCTTTTCCTTCTCCTTGAGAATTCCAGACCCCTCTCTCCTCCTCAGGGACTCTGGACTTCTTATCAACCTACCTAGAAATTGACTCTCAAAATTGTCAAGCTGAGTGAAGTAAGTTAGAGAAAGACAAATATCATATGATATTCCTTATATGCTGAATCTAAAAAAGGAAAGATGCAACTGAACCTATTTACAAAACAGAAACAGACTCTCACAGAATGAACTAATGGTTACCAAGGGGAAGAGTGTGGAGGAGGATAGTTAGGGAATTGTGCATTGACGTATACACGCTACACTATTTAAAATGGATAACCAATAAGGTCCTACTGTATAGCACAGGGATCTCTGCTCAATATTATGTAATAATTTAAATGGGAAAAGAATTTGAAAAAAGAATAGAAACATATATATGTATAACTGAATCTCTTTCCTGTATACCTGAAAATAACAAAACATTGTTAACCAACTATACTCAAGCATAAAGTTACAAGTTTTTAAAAATTATAACATAATTTGTTAATGGATACGCAATATAAAAAGAGGTAAATTGTGCTATCAAAAATATCAAAAAGGGGATAAAAAGATGGAGCTTTTGTAAGCAAACAATGATAACTGGCTATTAGCATATACTAGACTGTTATGACGGAGAAGGCAATGGCACCCCACTCCAGTACTCTTGCCTGGAGAATCCCATGGATGGAGGAGCCTGGTAGGCTGCAGTCCATGGGGTTGCTAAGAGTCAGACACGACTGAGCGACTTCACTTTCACTTTTCACTTTCGTGCATTGGAGAAGGAAATGGCAGCCCACTCCAGTGTTCTTGCCTGGAGAATCCCATGGACGGGGGAGCCTGGTGGGCTGCCGTCTATGGGGTCACACAGAGTCGGACACGACTGAAGCGACTTAGCAGCAGCAGCAGCAGACTGTTATCAGAGGCTTTATGTAAACATCATAATAATCACAAAGCAAAAATCTAAAATAAGTTCACAAAATATTTAAAAAGGAGAAAACAGAGCATGCCATCACAGAAAATTACCATTTACAAAAGTAGGCAGAAACAGAGGGGAAAGAAAACAACGGCAAATACTACACAACCAGAAAGCAATCCATAAGATGGTATAAGTAAGTCCCTAAATATAAATAATTACTCTAAATGGGCTGAGTTCACCAACCAAAAGGAACAAAATTGTCTGGATGAATAAAAAAGCAAAACTCAACTATATGGTGCCTATAAGAGACTTGCTTCAGCTTTAAGGACACACATAGGGACACACATAGGGACACGCATTCCCTTGGTTACTATCATCAAAGGCTTTCCGGGTGAATATTGTTAAAGCTTCTATACAAGGAGTGATATTTTTTATTCCAACTGAAGGAATAAATTTTGTGGCCAAATAATAATACTATTGGAGAACCGATTGAACCCAGCATGCCCACATTAAAGGCAGACTGATAGCAGCTGCTTTCAGGGTACCTGTAGGCAACATTGAGCCTAAAAGAAACCTACTGTACACCTTCCTAACCAACCCGGGGAGATCCAAGGCCAAAACTTTGTTCCATACACCTACTGGATCCAGTTAGGAGCTATCCAATATATTTCCCAGCCAGTGAAAAACACACTTCAGAACCTGAAACATACATACACCCAAAGGCTATCAAACATTAGACAGGATTCATCAGGGGTTTTAATAAATTTATAGACGTGTATCCAGCAGCAGCATCCTGCCACTTGCAGTATGAAGTCAGGAGGATGCTTTTGAAATCGATGATAATGGCCTGATCCATTCTTTTGGACTGCCACACTTGTATCTACTGGATGCTACACCATGTTGCATTGATCCCTTTGCTTACTGATGAGAATTGGGAGTGTTCTCAGTTTTTCCCATCACCAATGCCACTGTGCATGTGTTTTTGTACACCACAAGTACCAGGGTGTCTCCGGAAGATGTACCTGGCAGCAGACTTCCTGGAACAGAGGAAAAATCGCTTTATTATTTTTGTTCAAGATTTGAGACCTTTGGCTCAAAGCAAGGACTCTGGAGTCATATTGCTTGGTTTCAATTCTGCCAGTGATCTGCACGGGCCAAATGCCCTTGGGCCAGTGGCTGAACCTCTCAGAACCTGTTTCCTCACCTGTAAGAGGCTTTTACTCATTGGTACTATAGTCCTAGGAGTGTCACAAGGAAGCATTACTATTTATGTACAGCACTTAGAAGAGTGCCAGGCCCAGGGTCCCTGCTGTATAAGTTGCTTTTCATAGATTTTCCCAAATTACCTCCCAAATAGATCTCTGTGCAAGACGGTGGTGCACAGTCACAGGGGTTTGCTTCTAACGTCTCCCACTCTCAGAATGGTTAAGCTCTTGGAAGCCTGCAGTCCTAGAGTGTGAAACCCGATTCATGGTTTTAGTTTACATCTGCAGGATCAGCGGTGGTGAGTATCTTTGCAGGTGTAACTGGACACTGAGACTCTATTCTTTGAATTGCCTCAGAGTGAGGAAAGAGCTGAGGGAGTGAGGTCAACCTCAGTCTGTCCCCCAAATCTGCCTGCCAAGAACGTTTGATGGAAGCAGATGAGGCAGATTGCTTGCAGAACAAAAATAGGATCCCTTTGCCCTCTGGCCACGTATGGAGAAGTACGCCGACCACTGATCACCGACTGTGGGATTCCTCAGCCCATTCTCTCATTGGGTCGAAAGGCCTGTGGTGGAAGGGAGGCTGGCAGTTGCTTTCAGCACGTTCTAACTGCTCAGCGTCTCCATTCTGACGTTTCATCCTCATCTCCCAGGAGACTAGGGCCCTCAGGACCCTCCTGCTTCCCACTCCACCCACTTTGTACAGAGTCAGGGCTCAGAGCTGTGACTCTAATCAGAAAGGGAAGGCAGGACAGGAGGAGGTGGGACGAGAGGCTTGACAGAGGTGCTCATCCCACCATCACCTTCACCCGCCAACTCATCAACTGCCCTGATGACCCTTGGGCTTGGCGGCAAACAGGAGGAGGCCTTTGGCCCATTGGTTACTCCTCGAGGGGGCAGGCAAACAAGGCGCGCGCTGGTTGGTGGGAACCAGACCAATAAGGAGGCCATGGCGCCGGCGTCCCAGGCTTGCTGAAAGCCTGGCGCCGTTGGCCACAATCTTGTGCGTGCCGTGCTTGTGGTGCTTGACCGCTCGCTCCAGACGCTGCTGGCCTCACCTTCCGTGACGGTCTCCACCACTGCCACCGCAACTCGGTTGATAAATCACCTCCAGCCCAGGTCCGGGGGCCACCCATATTCCCCAGATGATGAGCTGTCAGTTTGGGGAGCGGGTTTCGGCCCAGAGGACAGGGAGCGGACCTGCGTCCCTCAGGCCGGCTCCACAGCCCCGCAGGGACCTGGACTGGGCTCCGAGGTGAGGACACCATGAGAGTGGAGATGGGTACCCAAACTCAGGGATTCAACTCAGAGCGGGAGGTGCTGGAAGCGGGGTGGGGGCAGGGGTGGGGGGGGGGCGGTGCTGTGGGGCTGCGAAGACCAGCTTGGCTCCCTGGCCGACGACAAAGGGGATGCCCTGCAGCTGGCTGACGAGTCAGTGGCGGCCATCCTGCGGCAACTGAGCGACCTGGACGTACTGGGCTTCAGCAGATACCTGTCCCTGGAAAGCTATGCGATCACTGATGAGACCTCCTTGTGGGCTGACCTCGAGGCAGGTCCCAGCGGTCGAGGCATGGTCCCCTAGAGTTGTGGGGCAGCGGTGCTGGCTGCGGCTGGCCCTCTCCAGGTCGGTGGGGCCGAGGCGGGCCGGGCCTGGGGGAACCCTAAGAGAGGCGCTAAGAGTACATTGAACGTGGCTGCGGATCACCAGCGGCCGCCCTCGGAAGGCCCGTTTGGGCTGCTGTCTGACTCCGAGTCCTCTGATGAGTTCATTGAGAGAGAGCTGATGAGGGTGAGCATTTATCCCAAAGAAGGAGGCCAGGCCAAGCTCAACAGCCTCAAGGGTCCCAGGAACACGCCCAAACACTCGACTGTCTGGGGCAGGGAGAATCTCCTTCACTTGCCAGGGCCGTTCCTGTCCTCCACTCTGCGAGGATTCACTTCGGTTGTGAAAAGGCAGGACAGGCAGGGCAATGCAGAGCTAAATGAACATCTCTCCACCTAAGAAAATGCAGAGCGAGCTCTGGGGGAAGGATGGCCGCCCGCACAGCTATCAGGGAGTACCAGTAGCGGCAGCTACTGCAGCTGCCACTACAGACAGCCTGCCGCGGGTCGCTCCTAGGAGGAAGAGAGACCGGGAGAAGAAATCCCTCCGGGGCATCTCCAAACCTGCCCTGGGAGAACCTTCCCTTCCTGGGAGCAGCGAATCGCGGCCACTTCCCTGGAACCGGCCCCCTTGCCCCAGTCTCTGGCATTCCGCTGCTTGGGAGGTCCAAGAGGCATACCTTGGTCCCTTTGGGAACCAAAGAGTCCAAGCACACGGGCGCTGGTGCGAAATCTGTGGCCAAGAGGGCACGGGAGGCCGTGTCAGTGATGGCGGTGGTGGGAGAAAACAACGACCCAAATAGAGACCCAGTAACAAAGGGCCAAGTGAGTAGGCCAGGCCCCTCCTCTCTCCCCACTCTTCCCCCTCTCACCCTCCCCAGGACATAATTCTTCACCCATGCTCCCTCTGTCCATCCCTCAGGGGTCATCATTGGGTGCCCTTGGTCAGTGGGTCATTAGGACGCCAGATTGGGGTCCTTTTACTAGGGACAAATGTTAAAGTAGCACTTGGGGTGTACTGGGCTGGGTTCTCCACCCTTGGCCTGTTTCCAGTCTCTGCGAGTCTGGGACTAGAGAGGAAGGGAGGGCTGGTAGCTTAATTGTGTCAAGGGGGCCCCTTAAAAGCTTCATAGAGCTTCAGTGTTTAGATGAATCACTTTCCTGAATCCTACTTCCTAGCTGTTCCCCAAACCTCCTTTCAGGGGCCCGGGCTTTCTCAGTGCTGCACTGTTGTCCCCAGCTCAGCTCTGCCTGCTGGCCTGGGGCTGACTGATGGAGAAAGTGCTAAAGAGATCAGCCTTTCAATTCTCTTCCCATTCCCCTGCCTCAGCCCAGTCCCAAATCACACCTGCCCACACACACACAGACATAGACATATAAATGCACCGGTACACACATACATACATATATATATGCACACACATCATTAGTCCAGATTGGTGAAAAATCTTTCTTTTAGCTGCCCACTCACGGGGTATGGCCATCTTCTCCATGGGCACATCATGGAGAACCCAGCAGTGATGACCTCCACATCAGAGACCCCCAGGATCCAGGAAACTCAGAGCCCGTGGCCCTGAACCTGGGAGAAGTCATGCCCAGAGGACCTGAACCCTCAGATGAGTGTCCTGGGTTTTGATATGGGTGGAGGGGACCAGGGGTGAGGGCAGAAACCTCTCTCTCTCTCTCTCTCCTGGGGGCTCAGCCTTGCTCCTAGGCAGCTTCTTCCATGGGAAACAGGATGTCAACAGGGCTGGCCCCATCATCCTCTGTGTGGGATTTGTTTGGCAGAGGTGATCAGTGGCAGTGCCCCAACAGCTCCTCTGGCTGTAAACTTGCAGGTTAATAGCCTTTTCTGTGAAGTGCTGTTCACCCACATTGCTCTCCCAGGTGCTGGCTGTGGCTGCCACTCTGAGAGGCTCGAACCCAGAACCACAGTCTTTGGGGACCACAGTGGTGAAAATGCTGCCCTTGGGGAACAGGGGAGGCAGTCCCATAGAGAAGAGGAGAGGAGAAATGCTGCCCTTGGCAGAGCAGAGGAGGCCTGTTGACAGCAGAGGGGGGTGCTACCTCACCTTGCGTTAGAGCCTGGTTGGCCCTTTCCACCTCACTGGGAGCTTGGGAAGCTGGATTGGGTGCCCTTTCCCTCTCAGGTGACCAGGAACCAACTGACCATTCCCCAAGACTGGAAAGGCAGCAGCCGCCACTGGGAATGCTGGACTGTCTTTGGGTAATGCTTCCTCTGGCTCCTGAAATGCACACCCAATCCTCATGGTGGAATCTGGATCCAAGTTCAACTGAAATGTGTGGGCCTCCCCGCCTTGTCCCCATCCCACACCCGTCAGAAGAAGCCCACCTCCTTTCCACTGATGAAAGTCTTTCCCTTGCCATTCTAGACATCTGGCTTTGGGATGCATGGCCCTGGGGAGAGGAGAAAAAGGAGGCGACAGGAGGGCAGTGTATACTAACCTTTTCTCTTCCTCCCATGTCTACTGGCCTAGTGTCTGGTGCTACAGAGAGAAATAGACGACCTTAAGGAGCAATACGGTATCAGGAACCAGGGACAGAGAGCAGCGGGTTCTTAGTGCAGAAGCAGGGTGGGCCCTTGGGGTGGGGTGGGCTGCAGGTGCCGGGGGCCTCGTAGGGATCAGCATTCCTGTGGGGAGGAGAACCTAGCAAGCGTGTCCCTGGAGTGTGCTGTGCATGATCAGCTGGGCGTGTGGACAAGTAGCAAAGTACTGTGTGGACTGCGCGCACACTCTGCCAGCCATTCGAGTCCTAGAGAGCTCCTCCTGATAGGACTTGTAGAGATGCCATGTTGATTTTTCCCTTTAACTGCTGCTTGGTGTGGCCTCTAAGGTTCTTGTTATTGCTTGTTTGCGAGACAATTTTTGAACTTGAGAGCTGCTGGCACATTTTGGTTCATTTTAGGAAATAGCTCCACATTTAACTCAGGTGGTGGGTGGTGATCAGGCCCAGAGCTCTTTGCACTGGGGCTAGTAGGGTGGGTTTCAGGTTGTAGGGCTAGGTGGTTCCCCACAGGAACAAGGGGACAGGCGTCTATATCATTCTGTCTGGAGCACGTTCTTATGCCTCTCCCTGTTGCTGCCGCCATGCAACGCCTGGCTGACAAGTTCCAGATGCTTTGACGTGAGTGTTACACACACCATACTCCTTCCCATAGTCCTGGCTGTTGAGCAGGGCTGTGGGCTGGCCCTGGCTTGAGGCTCTTCCCTGACTCTGCTGTTTCACAGGTTGAGCCCAACATCTTTCTGCAAGAGGAGCAGATGTTACCTCCGAGGCTGGTGAGCTGTGGCCAAGCTTGTTGCCTCCTGTTCTGCCTCCACCAGGGCATCCTCTGCCCCTTGTTTTCCCCCTCTCTGCCCCAGTCTCACAGCAGTTTTTGATTGAAGGACTTCTCATATTCTGTGTTCTGTCCTCTCTCTGGGGGGTAGGGGTTGGGGGAGTGCGGCAAGGCCTGGTGGGGAGCCACTCCATATCAGAGCCTGTTCCAGAACAGTACCTCTGGCATCCTGTGGTGGGGACTCTGGGTCAGCCTCTGCTACCATCCAGGCCATCAGGGCAGCGGAGTGGTCCTGGTCTGGGTTCACTGAGGGCGTTGTCTGGCCACATTGGCACATCCTCCCAGTCCCCTGAGGCCCTCTTCTTGTTTTCTGAACACCCTCCTCTGGGATTTGCTGGTTCCCATCCATCGCTGACATTCTGCCTCCCCGTGGGAAGGAACTCATGACCCCCTTACAGAGCTCCAACCCATCCTCCTTCCTGCACTAGACTCGTTGTCCTACTTACCCTGACCACTCTCCTTTCCTGTTGGAGCACCCTCGATCCCTCCCTGACTTGCCATTGGTGACCTTGCCTGCACGTGTAGTTCAGCAGGTGGAAACAGGCACAGGTGCGCTCATCTCTCCCTTCCCAGGCTCTGCCCTCTCATTGGAGTCCCTACTGCCTGTACTGCCCTCCCCCACCCCCACCCCAGTCCCACCTTGCACGCTGGAACCTGCACACAATGCTCCTCTCCTCTTTAGCCCTCACCCCTGAGACTCAGGCACCAATAGTTTCTCTTCTCCTTCTTTGGATTCAATAAAGGGCTTAGGATGAAGCCTGGACCCAGTGAGCTGGGGAGCAGTAGGGAAGATACAGGGAACACAGGAGACAGGCGAGTCTCTGGCCTGGAGGTCAGGAGACTCATCTGTTTGGTGCCAACCTGGGTCAGAGTGCACCCTGGCAGCTAGAGATGGATGGTGCAGTCCTTTGTGTTTTCACATCCTTCCTGCCCTAGCCAGCTGACCACCCTCACCTCCAGCCTGAGCCTTTCTATACCCTTGAGTGCAAATGGGCCCATCATGCTCTATGGCAAGTGTGGTTAGTAGGTCTCTGTTCTTGCAAGGTCCCCGTCAAATACTGCTCCACCAGACCCATGACACAGAACTTCCAACAAAGGATATTTCCCAGAGTATCCCAGCTCAGTATCCCAGACTACCTCTTTAGGGCACATGACAATGAGTCTGAACTCTCTGTTCAATTTCTCCCTCACTGAAGTTTGGGGAGCACTTCCTTTCCGTCAGCCAGCACTCCAAGACTGTGCCAGCCTGAGACTCAGAGAGAAAGATCTGTGTTTGAGTGAATTGAGGGTAGGTTCTGCCTGACACCATTCCTGAAAGACCAGGGTTTTATTACACAAAAGGGGGCATGATGGTGGGTAGCACATTCAAAGTTGGTACCTGGACATCTCTCTGTGTGAATAAAAGTCAGCAAAGTTAATGCCCTTGAGACAGAAGGATGTGATTCAGGGAGTAAAGAAAGTAGAGAGCGGTCCAGGTTCTGTAAAGCATTGAGTGAGCCGAAGCAAGGGTTGGATCCCCATCATTCAAGGGGTGGCGTCACATTCCCAAAATGTAGGAAGGGAATGATGCAGGAGGCACCAAACCTCAGGACAGGGTGTTGGGAATCTCAAAGTGCTGGAGTCGCTGGAGGAGGCTCTGGATCTTACCTTGCCATTCTATGATATCTGTCAACTACTGAGGGTGTGGATGAATGAAAATGGGAAGAGTGGCTCTGGAGAGTACCAGGGATACTGCTGCTCATCTTAGAAACAGGGAACCGCCCAACATGAGTTACCTGAGGGAGGGGCAAGATGGGTGCCATGAGGAAGCGAAGTTAGGAGTGACTGCACCTGGGCAATGGGGAGCGCTTCCCCCATATTCCTACGTTGATTCCCTTCCAGGCCTCTTGGCAGGAGGTCAGGTGGACAGACTACATGTGGGTTGGAACAGTCAGAGATCCCAGGGTCAGAGTAGAACATTGGTGGAACTTCCTCCTTCTAATCAGACGCACCCCCCCACCCCGGACCAATTGGCCTTGATCACTTAGATTACAGCTGTGACCCTGACCCTGATCCAGTGGTTATTGCCTGGTGGTGTAGCACATCTCGCTGTTGTTGAGTGAGTAAAATTGGCAGAGGCCTTCCAGCTGAGCTTTCTGCCCACCGAGACATGTAGGTAACTTGTGCCCAGGGAGAAGTCCAGCACCAGCATCAGCACCACCCTTGGGCAGAGAGGGGCCTGGGACTGTGGTCACCAGGGTGAGGAAGTGGAGAAGCTCATGGAAGGGGAGGTGGGAGGGCATGAGCACAACCCCTCATTCACTTTTTACCAGGCTCCCTTCCCTCCTCTGAGCACACAGTTCAGACCAACTACCTCACTATGATGTTGCTGGAAACATATACATCACAGGCCGTGGCTCAGCCCCAAGCCATCCACTTCCAGCGGGAAATCTGTGGCAGGGCCTGAGGCATAGGCTAAAGAAATACATCTGTGCCCCAGAGGGTAGGAGGAAGGCCAAAGCCCAGCCTCATTCAGTGCACCCCTGTCGCCTTTCCCCCTCATGCCCGTTCTCCAGCCTGGGAGACAGCGGCAGCTGCCTTGGAGAGCCCTAGGCCCCATCCTGCCTGGTTCTGCTGCCTGTCAAACTCTTGGCAAGATGCTCCCTCCCTATCACGCCCCCACCCCACCAGCACCAGCCCCAGGTCTAGCGCTTTCTCTAGACTCTTGAGGGAGACTGGCACAAACAAAGAATTTAGAGTAGGCGAGCCCTGAAGAGAGCGCTGGCTGCAGTGGGCACAGTAACCATGCCCCCAGATGTCAAGAGTCCTGATCCTTGCAGTTGGCTTATATGTTCCTTTGCATGATAGCAGTGGGTTAAGCTTGCAGATGCAATAAAGGCTGCTACTCAGCTGACTTTAAGTGAGGAGACTCTCACCTGCAATTGGCAGGTCCGGCCGGGCACTTCGGGGCTGCCGGGGTTGCCATTGGACTGTCCCTGTGTGACCCAGGGAGCAGCGTCTGAATGACTAGTGTGCTTGTTGTACCCGTGCTTGTGCAATGCTGACGTCCTGGTAAGTACCTCTCAGACGCAGATGGAGGACTTTTACAAAGAAGATACACTTTCTTTTAAAAGATTTACCATTTCTATTTCATACAACAACCCTTGCAAACATAGAAGAGAAATTGCATTGAATTAAATATGAGTTAAACAGACAATGCATATACACATTATGGAGAGTGTAAGCCTTCAGTCTGACGAATAGGTAGGTAACAATCAACCCATGTCACTACACTCAGGTGCCATGTGCATTGCACATCCAGGAGTCACCTACATATCCTTTTCCCTCACAGAATCCTCAAGGATAGGTCTACCTACTGCCTATTCCATTTACTTCACATTCTTGAGGGGGCCAAACTATATATGGAGAAAACAGATTGAGTGTTGCCTGCATCTGGGGATTGACATAAGGGGTTACACTACGAAAACCCAGAAGCAATTTTGCAGGTGATGAAAAAGTTTTTCGTTTCAATTGTGGTGGTGGTACCATAAGAGGATGTGCTTAGAGTGGCTCAGAGACCTTGTAAGTAAATTGTATCTTAATAATTCCATATTATTGAGATACTAATACCCTTTTTCAACAGCACATGAGACAGTTTTACACATGGTCATCACCAAATGGTCAATACCAAAATCAAATTGATTACAGTCTTTGTAACTGAAGATGGAGAACCTGTATATAGTCAGAAAAAACAAGACCTGGAGTTGACTGTGGCTTGGATCATCAGATTCACATAGCAAAATTCAGGCTTAACCTAAAAATGTGGTGAAAACTTCTAGACCAGTCAGGTATGACTTAGTCAAATCCACTATGATAATGCAGCAGAGGCGACAAACAGATTCAAGGGATTAGAACTTGTAAACAGTGTGTCTGAAGAACGATGGACTGAGGTCTGTTATACTGTACAGGAGGCTGTGAACAAAACCATCAAAATGAGAAAGAAAAGCAAGAAGGCAAAGTGGTAGGAGGCCTTACAAATAGCTAAAGAAAGAAGAGAAGCAAAGATCAAGGGAGAAAGGGACAGGTATACCAAACTAAACGCAGATTTCCAAAGAACAGCACGGAGAGACAAGAAGGCCTTCTTCGATGAACAGTGTATAAAACTAGAAGAAACAACAGAAGAGGAAATGCTAGAGATCTCTTCAGGAAAACTGGAGATATCAAGGGAATATTTTTCCCAAAGATGGGCACAATAAAGGACAGAAACGGAAGAGACCTAGTAGATGCTGAAAAGATCAAGAAGATATGGAAAGAATATACAGAAGAACTGTCCAAAAAAGATCTTAATGTACTGGATTACTGCGATGGTGTGGTCACCACCCAGAGCCACCTGTTCTGGAGAGTGAAGTCCAGTGGGCCTTAGGAAGCACTGCTCTTAATAAAGCTAGTGGATGCGACGGAATTCCAGTAGAACTTCTCAAAACCCTAAAGGATGATGCCATCAAAGTGTTGCATCCAATATGTTAGCAAACCTGGAAGATCTACCAGTGGCCACAAGACTGGAAAAAGTCAATCCACATCCCAATTCCCAAAAAGAGTAGTACCAAAGAATGTGCTAACCATTGGACAATTGCACTCGTCTGCCATGCCTAGAGCCAGACATCCTGGAATGTGAAGTCAAGTGGGCCTTAGAAAGCATCACTACGAACAAAGCCAGTGGAGGTGATGGAATTCCAGTTGAGCTATTTCAAATCCTGAAAGATGATGCTGTGAAAGTGCTGCACTCAATATGCCAGCAAATTTGGAAAACTCAGCAGTGGCCACAGGACTGGAAAAGGTCCGTTTTCATTCCAATCCCAAAGAAAGGCAATGCCAAAGAATGCTCAAACTACTGCACAATTGCACTCATCTCATACGCTAGTAAAGTAATGCTCAAAATTCTCCAAGCCAGGCTTCAGCAATACGTGAACTGTGAACTTCTGGATGTTCAAGCTGGTTTTAGAAAAGGCAGAGGAACCAGAGATCAAATTGCCAACATCAGCTGGATCATGGAAAAAGCAAGAGAGTTCCAGAAAAACATCCATTTATGCTTTATTGACTACGCCAAAGCCTTTGACTGTGTGGATCACAATAAACTGTGGAAAATTCTTCAAGAGATGGGAATACCAGACCACCTGACCTGCCTCTTGAGAAACCTGTATGCAGGTCAGGAAGCAAGAGTTAGAACTGGACATGGAACAACAGACTGGTTCCAAATAGGAAAAGGAGTACCTCAAGGCTGTATATTGTCACCCTGCTTATTTAACTTATATGCAGAGTACATCATGAGAAATGCTGGGCTGGAAGAAGCACAAGCTGGAATCAAGATTGCCGGGAGAAATATCAATCACCTCAGATATGCAGATGACACCACCATTATGGCAGAAAGTGAAGAGGAACTAAAAAGCCTCTTGATGAAAGTGAAAGAGGAGAGTGAAAAAGTTGGCTTAAAGCTCAACATTCAGAAAACAAAGATCATGGCATCTGGTCCCATCACTTCATGGCAAATAGATGAGGAAACAGTGGAAACAGTGTCAGACTTTAGTTTTTTGGGCTCCAAAATCACTGCAGATGGTGACTGCAGCCATGAAATTAAAAGACACTTACTCCGTGGAAGGAGAGTTATGACCAACCTACATAGCATATTGAAAAGCAGAGACATTACTTTGCCAACAAAGATCCGTCTAGTCAAGGCTATGGTTTTTCCAGTGGTCGTGTATGGATGTGAGAGTTGGACTGTGAAGAAAGCTGAGCACCGAACAATTGATGCTTTTGAACTGTGGTGTTGGAGAAGACTCTTGGGAGTCCCTTGGACTGCAAGGAGATCCAACCAGTCCATTCTGAAGGAGATCAGCCCTGGGATTTCTTTGGAAGGAATGATGCTAAAGCTGAAACTCCAGTACTTTGGCCACCTCATGCAAAGAGTTGACTCATTGGAAAAGACTCTGATGCTGGGAGGGATTGGGGGCAGGAGGAGAAGGGGACGGCAGAGGATGAGATGGCTGGATGGCATCACTGACTCGATGGACTTGAGTCTGAGTGAACTCCGGGAGTTGGTGATGGAGAGGGAGGCCTGGCGCGCTGCGATTCATGGGGTCGCAAAGAGTCGGACATGACTGAGCAACTGAACTGAACTGAACTGAACTGCCATGCTAGTAAGGAAATGCTTAAAATCTTGCATGCTAGCCTTCAGCATTATGTGAACCAAGAACATCCAGATGTCCAGGTTGGGTTTAGAAAAGGAAGAGCAACCAGAGATCAAACTGCCAACATTCGCTGGATCATAGGGAAACCAAGGGAATTCCAGGAAACCATCTACCTCTGTTTCATCAACTACGCAAAGCCTTTGTCTGTGTGTGTCATAATAAGCTGTGGAAAGCTCTTAAAGAGATGGGACTACAAGACCATCTTACCTGTCTCCTGAGACACCTGTATGTGGGTCAAGAAGAAACACACACTGTATGGAACAACTGACTGGTTCAGGACTGAGAAAGGCGTACGACAGGGCTGTCTGCTGTCACCCTGTTTGTTTACACTATACGCTGAGCACATCATGAGAAATGCCGGGCTGGATGATTTACAAGCTGGAATCAAGATAGGCAGGAGAAACCTCAACAACCTCAGATATGCAGATGATACCACTCTAATGGCAGAAAGGGAAGAGGAACTAAAGAGCCTCTTGATGAGGGTGAAGGAGGAGAGTGGGAAAAGCCGGCTTAAAACTAAATATTGAAAAAAAAGAATGATCACGGTATCCCACCCCATTACTTCATGGCAAATAGAGGGGGGAAGGTGGAAATGGTGACAGATTTCCTCTTCTTGGGCTCTAAAATCACTGTGGATGGTCACTGAAGCCATGAAGTCAGAAGACGTTTGCTTCTTGGCAGGAAAGCTATGACAAACCTAGACGGTGTGTTGAAAATCAGAGACATTACTCTGCTGACAAAGATCCATATAGTCAAGGCTATGGTCTTCCCAGTGGGCATGTACGGTTGTGAGAGCTGGAGCGTAAAGAAGGCGGAGCACCAAAGAATTGATGCCTTTGAACTGTGGTGCTGGAGAAGACTCCTGAGAGTCCCTTGGACAGCAAGGAAATCAAACCAGTCAATCTTAAGGGGAATCAACTCTGAATCCTCATTGGGAAGGACTGATGCTGAGCTGAAAGTCCAGTATTTTGGTCATCTGATGCGAACAGCTGACTCATTGGAAAAGTCCCTGATGGTGGGAAAGACTGAGGACAGAAGGAGAAGAGGGCGTCAGAGGGTGGGATGGCTGGATGGCATCACCCATGCAATGGACATGAACTTAGGCAAACTTCGGGAGATGGTGAGGGACACGGAGGCCTGGCAAGCTGAAGCCCACGGGGTCACCAAGAGTCAGACACGACTGGGCGACTGAACAACAACAACAAACCCATATTATTAAACAATGGTAAAAAGTAGAAATCAGCTGCAGCAAAAAAAAAAAACAACTGTAGGAAAAAAACAAAAATGTGGAGGCTAAGTCACTGAAGAAATCAAAGAGTAAATCATAATATACCTATAGAGTAATGAAAGGGAAAACACAAAGCCTGTGGGATGCAGCAAAAGCAGTTAAGAGAGAATTTTATAGCAATACAATCTCACCTCAGGAAACAAGAAAAACCTCAAATAAACAACCTAATCTTACACCTAAAGCAATGAGAGAAAAAAGAACAAATAAAATGGAAAGTTAACAGAAGGGAAGAAATCAAAGATCAGAGCAGAGATGTATGTAATAGAGATTAAGAAAGCAATAGATGAAGTCAATGAAACTACTTTGGCCACCTGATGTGAAGAATTGACTCATTGGAAAAGACCATGATGCTGGGAAAGATTGAAGGTGAGAGGAGAAGGGGATGGCAGAGGATGAGACGATTGGAGAACATCACTGATGCGACGGACGTGAGTTTGAGTAAGCTCCAGGAGTTGGTGATGGACAGGGAAAGCTGGCGTGCTGTAGTCCATGGGGTTGCAAATAGCCGGACACAACTGAGTGACTGAACTGAAGTGAATAAAACTAAAAGCTGGTTCTTTGAGAGGATAAGCAAAAGTGATAGACCTTTTGCCAGACCCATCAAGAATAAAAGGGAGAGGGTTAAACTCAATAAAATTAGACATGGAGAAGTAAGTTGCAACTGACATCACAGAAATGCACTGGATTGTAAGAGAATACAGGAAGCAAGTATATGCCAGTGAAATGCACAACTTAGAAGAAATGGACCAATTATTAGAGTGGTACAATTTTCCAAGTATGAACCAGGAAGAAATAGAAAATACAAAGAAACACATCATATGTACTGAAATTGAAACTCTGACTTAAAATTTTCCAGAAAACAGAAGGCCAGGACCACATGACTTCAGAGGCAAATTCCATCAGGCATTTAGTGAAGAGTCAATACCCATCCTTCTGAAACTATTCCAAAAACTTGCAGAGGAAAGAACACTCCCCAAACTCATCCTATGAGGCACCGTCATCCTGATACCAAAAGCAGACAAATATACCACCAAAAGAGAAAGTTACAGGGCAATATGAATGATGAACATAGGCACAAAATTCTCAACAAAACAGTAGCAAACCAAATCCAGCGATACATTAGAAGGACCACACAACATGATCAAGTGGGATTCATCCAAGTGACGCAAGAATTTTTCAATAGCCACAAATCCATAGATCTCAATAGATGCAGAGAAAGCTTTAGAAAAAAGTCCGACATCCATTTGTGATAAAACTCTCCAGAAAGTGGGCATAGAGGGACCCTATCTGAACATAAAAAAGGCCACATTTGACAAACCTACCGATAACATCATACTCGATGGTAAAAAGAAGACAGCGTTTCCTCTAAGATCGGGAAGAAGAGAAGGATGGCCACTCTCGCCACTTTTATTCAATATAGTCACGGAAGTTCTAACCACAGCAATCAGAGAAGAAAAAGAAATAAAAGAATCCAAGTTGGAAAAGAAATAAAGCTGTCACTGCTTGCAGTTTGCAGGATACTATGCATAGAAAATCCTAAAGATGCTGCCAGAAAACTATTAAGAGCTCATCAATGAATTCAGTAAAACTGCAGGATACAAAATGAATGCACAGAAAATTCTTGCATTTTCACATGCTAACAATGAAATTTCAGAAAGAGAGACTAAATAGACAATCCCATTTATCATCACATCAAAAAGAATATAGAACAGTCTTATGGACTCTGTGGGAGAGGGAGAGGGTGGGAAGATTTGGGAGAGTGACACTGAAACATGTAGAATATCATGTAAGAAACGAGTTGCCAGTCCAGGTTCGATGCACGATACTGGATGCTTGGGGCTGGTGCACTGGGACGACCCAGAGGGATGGTGTGGGGAGGGAGGAGGGAGGAGGGTTCAGGATGGGGAACACATGTATGCCTGTGGCGGATTCATTTTGATATTTGGCAAAACAAATACAATTATGTAAAGTTTAAAAATAAAATAAAATTAAAAAAAAATGTCCACAGGCCTCCAAGGCCAGAAGATAATGTACACAACATTGTTTATAGGAAAGGTATGCAGAAAAAACCCTGGTTTTGATAAAGACGAAACATGTGTAATGTTTGGGCTGACTCTGCATGACTCTGCATATTTCATTTCCCTCTATGTACAAGTCAAGCTTTAAAAGTTCCTTTTGAAAATAAAGTTATGGGCCTTGCTCACCAAAAAAAAAAAAAAAAAAGAATAAAACGCCAAGGAATAAACCTAAGGAGACAAAAGAGCTGTACTCACAAATCTATAAGATGCATGCACCCCAATGTTGATTGCAGCACTATTTACAACTGCCAAGACATGGTAGCTACCTAAATATCCATCAACAGAGGGATGGATAAAGAATATGTGGTACATATATACAGTGGAATATTACTTAACCATAAAGAGAATGAAATAATGCCACTTGCAGCAACATGGATGGACATAGTGATTGCCATACTGAGTGAAGAAAGTCAGAAAGAGAAAGACAAATGTCCCTTACATGTGGAACCTAAAAAATTGTACAAATGAACTTATTAACAAAATGGAAACAGACTTTGAAAACTTATGATTACCAAAACGGAAAGGCAGAGGTAGGGAAGGGATAAAGATCCTAATCTATAACATCCTAACGAGAGCTGTTGAAGATGACGTAAACAGATGGAAAGAAATATCGTATTCTTGTGAGGCCAAGCATTAACAACTAGCCTCTGCTTTACATTTCCTAAGGAAGGAGGCAAGTGGGCTTGAGTCCAGATGTTTACAATCAGCCTCCGGCTTGCACTTTGAAATAGAATAAGAGTAACAGGGTAAATAGTCAAGCTTTGTCTCCTGAGGACACTTTAAGATAACAGCTCTGGCAGAGACAGAGGAGCTCTCTGTTTGAGTAAAAGATCAAGAGGTCACATATGTCCCATTCTCAGGGCAGGAGAGACACTGCACATGGGCAGAAAGGCTCCTTGGGGGTCAAAAACAAAGGGGCCCCACCCCATAACATGTGATGCAACATCTGATGCAACCTGATGCGAAGAGCCGATTCATTGGGAAAGACCCTGATGCTGGGAAAGAGAGAAGGCAGGAGGAGAAGGGGACGACAGAGGATCAGATGTTTGGATGCATCAAGTCAGTGATGCCTCACTGACTCAAAGGACATGAGTTTGAGCAACCTCTGGAAAACGATGAAGGACAGCGAAGCCTGGCATGCTGCAGTTCATGGGTGGCAAAGAGTGGGAAACGACTGAGCTACTAAACAACAATAATTTCTATTGCATATAATCCTGCAAGCCTAAAACATACTTCTCTCCCCACTATGCATCAGTATCAAATGAATAAGCATAGCCTTCTGCTGACGTAGGTAGGGCTAGTTCCTACATTGCTGGCTATGGGGTCCTAGGTGTCCCAAAGTTCATCTTGTCCTGCTGGTGAGTGTGGCTGTTTCTGGGGGCAGCTGGCTGACATGCCAAGGTATCTTGAGGCTGGTTTGTCCTGCCATTGACTGAGTTTGGGGCCCAGGGTGTCCTGGGGTAGTGCCAGCTCACTGGTGGGTGGAACTCTGTTTCTGTTCCTGGGTCTCTAGCTGCAGGGCCCTGGGGGTCCCAGAGCTGGTTTCAGTCCACTGTTGGGTGGGGCCAGTTCCTGACATGGCTGGCTGTGGGGTCCTAGATGTCCCAAAGGGGGCTTCCACACACTGCAGTGTGGGGCCAGATTCCAGAGCTGCTGGCTGAGAGCTCCAAAGTGTCCCAGACCTGGTGTCTACTTGCCAGTACACTGTGCTGGGACTCAGTGGCTCTTGGGGCTGGTGTGGGCCTGCTGGTGGGTGACCTATTTCCTGGTATGGCAGGCTGCAGGGCTGGAGTTACTCCGGTTGCTGTCGTCTGCCTGCTGGTGTGTGGAGCTGGTTCTTGGGTTCTCTGGCTTCAGGGCCCTGGAGGAGTCCAGGAGTTGGTGTTTTGGGCCATGGGTGGCTGGGGCTGGGTCCAGGGCATACTAGGGCTGGTGCCTACCCACTGATGGGTAAAACTGGTCCTGGGGCTAGCGATGACCTGCTGTGGGCAGGAACTAGGTCCCAGGCTCTGACTGCAGGACCCTGGAGTCCTGGGCTTAGTGCCTTTTCATTGGTGTATAGGGCCAGTGTGGTGTGTCGGGGCCTCTGATTGACAGGTCCAGCTCCAGGGAGTCTTAAGGCAGCAGGCTTGCTTGTGGGTGGGGCTGCGTCTCTGCCTGGCTAGTAGCTTGTCCTGTCCTAGTATTACTGCCTACAGGCTGATGGGCAGGTCTGGGCACTGGTGCTGGTGAGCTGCAGGGAGGATTCCAAAATGGCACTTGCCAGCACCGGTGTCCACGTGGTCGATGGAGCTCCGCAAAGTGGCTGTGTCCCCAGGGTGAGTCCAGCTGCCTCTTGCCTCTCTGGGAGGCTCTCAAGATCAGCAGCTGCCTCTGACCCCGGCTGCTTTCAAATTATTGCTTCAGCCCAGGGTCCTGGAGCATGTGAGATTTTGTATGCCCCCTTTAAGAGTGGAGTCTGCTTCCCACGGCCCTCTGGCTCTCCCCAAATTAAGCCCTGCTGGCTTCAAATCCAAAAGTTCTGGGAGATCCTCTTCATGTGAATAAATACAATTTCATCAGCAAAAATATACAAACTACCACTGCACAGAAGAGGCATGAATCTTACAAATTTAACATTGATTAAAAACCAAGAAGCAACACAGATATATTTAACAATTCCATTCATATAACTGTAAGTAGCTGTCAACACTAACACATAACATTATATATATATATACACACACACACACACATATATAGTATACAATTTTTGAGGAAAAGGATAGAAAGGATGGCATATAAGTAAGAGTGTGCCTGTTCTCCTTGAAGAAGGAGCGGGTCTAAGATAAGACAGGGAAACTTCAGGAGTGTTGGGGAAGCCGACACTATCCCCTTCTGTGACTTGGGGGTATACACTTGATAATCAGTTATTAAACTCCACGTATATATTGTGACTTTTTCTCTATCTATGTTACGTTTCAGTATAATTGGAGAAAAATATAATGCTTAGGGAAATAACATCCCGGTATAAGCATATTGTAATTATGTTCTAATCAGAAGTAGAACCAAAGTTACTTTCTTTGTTTATAACATATCTAATTGAGTTTAGTAATCTTATTTCATCTACATTAATAGCTATATTTTTGAGAACTCATTCCTTTGTAATGAAAAATAATAAAGTGAAGCTCACATAATTATAATATCAATTTCAATTTTTAATAAATATTCCATATTTGGGTAGTACATTATCACTCAGAATTTAATTGTGAAATTGTGCTGAAACCCACAGAAGTGATGTATTTGGATACAATTTCTCAGAGACTTCTCCCCTCCCCATGCACTTCCTCTCAGAGGTGGAGCACCAAGAACCTGAGCAAAAGAAATGAAGGCCAAAAATCCGGAGCGATGTCCCTGCATTGTAATACACCGACTTGACCAGGAGAGGGCAGTATCGTCTAAGGCTGTTTGTTGGGAAGGGCCAGATGCCATGGCTTGGAGTTCCTCCTGATCTTTGTGATTAGTCTGTTAACCCCTGAGACTGAAGAGCTTATTTGTGCCAAT
Source organism: Bos taurus (assembly GCF_002263795.3). Taxonomy (NCBI): domain Eukaryota; kingdom Metazoa; phylum Chordata; class Mammalia; order Artiodactyla; family Bovidae; genus Bos; species Bos taurus. The sequence goes on from NW_020191050.1 coordinate 80,972, forward strand.
ATGGTGGTGATGGTGATGGTGCTGGTGGTTGGATGCGCTGCATCTCCCTTGCCTGTTTGACACTTCCATCTCAACACCAGCCTTCACCTCTCCTCCCCGCAGCAGCAGCTCTTTTCTTCCTCTTTCTCCTCAGACAGAAACTGAGACCATTGATGTGCTCGACTGGGTGTGCTCCCACCTTCCACTGGCACAGAAGCAGTAGGTGGGTGTGCACAGCCCTTCAAGCCCTTCCCTTGTTCTTTGTAGGGAGCAAAGCTGAAAGAATTTTCCTGAAATGTTAGCCTCCACCCCGCAGTGAGTGCCCCTGCTTTTGTTTCTAGTCTTGTGGCCCAAGTGAAGGCTCCACACTGGTTCGTGGCATTGATAGGGTCAATAGGAAGAATGTCCTGTTTTTTAAATGCTCATTGATTGCTGAAATGAAACAAGAGTCATTTTCTGGGGCCACCCCTCTGCCTAAAGATAACATAACTTTTCCCATTATAAATACTGTTCCATCTTCTAACCTTGTTGTTCAGAATTCCAGCTATTAAAATTTGCCTCCCTTTTTAAGGATGGACCTGAAACAGAAATTGAGGAAACATTTCTGTTGAGACTTTACCTTAAATGACTGAGCATGTAAAGGGTCTTCTCGTGCTTATTTGGGATTTTTCATCTCTTTAAACTACATGTGCTTTATTGCTAATTCTTGGACACCATCAGAAGACATTTTGAAAAAAAAATTGTTTTGCCCATGATTCTAGGACCATTCTAAAGGAGATCGGTCCTGGGTGTTCTTTGGAAGGACTGATGCTAAAGCTGAAACTCCAATACTTTGGCCACCTCATGCGAAGAGTTGACTCGTTGGAAAAGACTCTGATGCTCGGAGGGATTGGGGGCAGGAGGAGAAGGGGACGACAGAGGATGAGATGGCTGGATGGCATCACCAACTCGATGGACATGAGTTTGGGTGAGCTCTGGGAGTTGGGGATGGACAGGGAGGCCTGGCGCGGTGCAGTTCATGGGGTCGCAAAGAGTCGGACACGACTGAGCGACTGAACTGAACTGAACTAGGACCCAAATGCCTCAGCTGATTTTTCCCGCATGGTTCCTGCCCCAGAATCACAGATGTACAGAATACTAGAGCTAGATAATCTCATGTAGAAATCTAACAGGTCTACTCCTGAGGGGTGTACAAATGAGGAATCTGAGAGTAGAGGGACAGTGCCATGTCCAGGCCAGCAGGCAGTTCAACTCTACCTGTTCAGTCCCCACTTTGCTGTTCGTTAGGACAGAAGCACCTGCATCGCCTCACACTCAGAACTCTCGTGGATGTATGTTGAAGCTGGTGCAGCTTCTTCCCAACCTCCTGACTAATTTGAAACAATGAAATCGGTCCCATTTACTGTCAGTTATAGCTAGAGCCTTGTTCACTCACTTGAGCATCCCAGGTGAAGCACTCCCCTTCACTGCATCCACAGAATCTCTAGTGTTTTGGGGTCACCTTGGATTGCTGACCTAACAGCCCTAACATAAGGCAGAGTAAGGTAGGGCAAGCACTTGATGAGGAATCAGGAGACCTACCTCTCTCCTAACCTGACGAAAAGCACTTTCCCTTTCTGAACCTCTTGTTTCTCCATCGGGAAAAGAGGAAGGTGACCTAGAACAGTGGCTCTCAACCTGGATTCCAAGAACTTCCTGAAATTGTGTGCAGAGTTGTGGGAGGTAATGTATACAGTCTTCGTGGGAGGGTGTATAGAGCTTTCAATAGATTCTCAAAGGAGTCCTATTATGGGCTGAATTGTGTGGCCCTCAAATGCCTATCTTAAAGCCCTAACCCTCAATGTGACTGAATTTGGAGATGGAGCCTTTAGAGAGGTAATTAGGGTTAATTGAGGGAGCTGGTAAAGAATCTGCCTGCAATATAGGTTTTGATTCCCGTGTCGGGAAGTACCCCTGGAGAAGGGATACGCTACCCAATCTAGTATTCTTGGGCTTCCCTGGTGGCTAGACAGTAACGAACCCACCTGCAATGTGGCACACCTGAGTTCCATCCCTGTGTTGGGAAGTTCCCCTGGAGGAGGGCATGGCAACCCACTCCAGGATTCTTGCCTGGAGAATTCCCATGGAGAGAGGAGCCTGGTGTGCCACAGTTCATGGGGTCACCAAGAGTCGGACACAACTGAGTGACCAAGCACAACACATACAGAGGTGTAAGAGTGGGGCCCTAATCCCAAAGGATCTGACATCCTTATAAGAGGAGGAGTTACCAGACCTCTCGCGCGCGGTCTCTCTCTGTCTCCATACACACACACAGGAAATGTCATGTGAGGAAACAGAGGGAAGGTGGCCAACTGCAATACAAGAGGAGTGCCTACACCAGGAGTTGAACTCGCTGGCACCTTGATCTTGGACTTCTAGTTTCCCGAACTATGAGAAACTAAATGTCTTTTGTTTAAGCCATCCAGCCTGTGGTATTTGGTTTTGGCAACTCGAACAGACTAACACAGGGCCCATAACCGAAAGAAAAAAAAAAAAAAAAGCTTCAGAGCCATTGCACCCACTGGTTGCCAGAAACCCATCCTGGACATTCATGTTTCAATACAACGTTTTTAGGCACTTGCAGATTTCTTGAGCTCTTGCTTAGAACAGTGCAGTATATCTTTTATTGCAACATGCTTCCTTTTCGAATAGTTGTATAACACAGATTTGTATCTATATAAACCCAAAGACCAGAGTTTAAATCCTGATTCCACCACCTACTAGATGTTTGACTTTGGACAAGTTATCACATGTTTGTGCCTTGTATATAAAATAGGGATAAGATTAGTGTCTACCTCACATGGCTGTTGTGAGAATTAAATGACATAATGCATGTAGAGGGCCTAGCACGTAGTAAAGTTTCAACAGATATTAGTAGCTTTTGTGATGAAAATGTAAGTAGCAGTCAGAGTTTTTTGCCCTTATAAACAACACTGTTGTGAGCAAACTTCTTTATACACAAAGAATTTTTTAAAATACTTACCTAGATTAACTAAGAGAAAAAGACTAAAATAACTAAAATCATAAATAAAAGAGGGGATATTACAATCAATGTGACAATAACAAACAGGATTACACAAGAATATTATGGACAATTGTGGCAAGAAATTGGACAACCTAGAAGAAATGAATAAATTCCTAGAAACACACAGTCTACCAGAACTGAATCAAGGAGACACAGAAAACCCGATAGACCAATAATGAGATTGAATTGGTAATGACAAACCTCTCCCCCCACACACACAAAATCAGGAACTGATAGCTTCACTGGAGAATTCCACCAAACATTTAAAGAATTAATACCAATCTTTCTCAAATGCTTCCAAAAAATTGAAGAAGAGGGAACACTTCCAAACTCATTTTATGAGGCCAGCATTATCCTGATATCAAAGGCACCAAAAGAAAAGAACACTACAGGCCACTTTCCCGGACAAATGCAGATGCAAAAATCCTCAACAAAATACTAGCAAAACAATTCAATGGCACATTAGAAGGACTATGTGCCATGGTCAAAAGGGATTTATCCCTTGGTTGCATATAAAAGTCAATCAATGTAATAAAACACATTAACAGAATGAAGGACAAAAATCACATGAACATCTCTATAGATGCATAAAAAATTCATCACTCCATGAGAAAAAACAGTCAAAGAACTAGGAGTAGAAAGAAATTACCTCAACATAATAAAGGCCACAACTAACATCATACTCAGTGGTGAAAAACTGAAATCTCTTCTTCTAAGATAAGGAACAAGGCAAGGAAGCCTGCTCTCACCATTATGTTAGTATTCAACAACTGGAAGTCATAGCCAGAGCTGTTAGGAAAGCAAAAGAAATAAAAGGCATCCAAATCAGAAGGAAGTAAAATTAGCTCTATTGAAGAGAGCGTGATTTTGTACATGCAAAACTCAAAAGATTACATGCGCCCACACACACACATGCACACAACTGGTAGAACTAATAAACAAATTCAACAAAGTTGTAGGACACAAAATCCAAAAGCAAAATTCAGTTGTATTACTATACACTAACAAAGAACAATTTGAAAAGGAAATTAAGAAAACAATTCCATTGACATTAGCAGCAAAAAAGGATAAAATACTGAGGAATAAACTCAAGCAAGGAGTCAAAAAACTTGTACACTGCAAACTACAAAACATTGCTGAAAGAAACTGAAAAAGACAAATAAATGGAAAGGCATCTGTCTGCACAGACTGGAATACTAAATATTGTCAAGCAGCCCATACTATCTGAGGTGCTTAATTTTATGTGTCAGCTTGACTGGTCCACAGAGTGCCTAGATATTTAGTCAAACATTATTCTGGGTGTTTCTGTAGGGTGCTTTTTCATGAGATTAACATTTAAATCAGTCAACTGGGTAAAACAGATTTCCCCCCGACAACGTGGGTGGGCTTTACCTAATCAGCTGATAGGCTGAATAAAACAAAAAGGCAACCTTTCCTCATGTAAGAGAATTCCTCCTGCGTGAAAGCCTTTGGACCTGGGACATCAGCTTCTTTTCCTGCCTTTAGACCCAAACTGAAATATCAGCTCTACTGGTTTGGTTCTTAGGCCTTCTAACCTGGACTAGAGCTAAACCACAGGCTCTTCTGGGTCTCCAGCTACCCAACTCACCCTCTAGATCTTGGGACTCACCAGCTTCTATAATTGAATGAGTCAATTCTTTTACACACACACACACACACACACACACACACACACACACACTCCACTGGATCTGTTCTTCTAACACATTACCCAGAGTGATCTACAGATCCAAAGCAAACCCTACTCTTTTCGTGCCTAGCGCAGCCATGGCTCGGGGTCCCAAGAAGCCCCTGAAATGCGTAGCAGCTCCAAAACATTGGATGCTGGATAAACTGACTGGTGTGTTTGCCCCTCGTCCATCTACCGGCCCCCACAAGCTAAGGGAGTGTCTCCCCCTAATCACTTTCCTAAGGAATAGACTTAAGTATGCCCTAACTGGAGATGAAGTAAAGAAGATTGGCATGCAGCATTTCATTAAGATTGATGGCAAAGTCCGCACTGATATAACCTACCCTGCTGGTTTTATGGATGTCATCGGCATTGATAAGACTGGAGAGAATTTTCGTTTGATCTATGACACCAAGGGTCGCTTTGCTGTTCATCGTATTACACCTCAGGAGGCCAAGTATAAATTGTGCAAAGTAAGAAAGATATTTGTGGGGACAAAAGGAATCCCTCATCTGGTAACCCATGATGCTCGTGCCATCCGTTACCCTGATCCCCTGATCAAGGTGAATGATACCATTCAGACTGACTTGGAGACTGGCAAGATTACTGATTTCATCAAATTTGACACTGGTAACCTGTGCAAGGTGACTGGAGGTGCTAACCTGGGAAGAATTGGTGTGATTTCAAACCGGGAGAGGCATCCAGGTTCTTTTGATGTAGTTCATGTGAAAGATGCGAACGGCAACAGCTTTGCCACATGGCTCTCAAACATTTTCATTATTGGCAAAGGCAACAAACCGTGGATCTCTCTTCCTCGTGGAAAGGGTATTCGCCTTACCATTGCTGAGGAGAGAGATAAGAGATTGGCAGCCAAACAGAGCAGTGGATAAAATGATCTCTATGTGATGAGATTGGAAAAGTCTTTCTAATTAAAGATAATACCAAGTGGAAAAAAAACAAAAACAAAAACAAAAAACAAAGCAAACCCTATCAAAATCCCAATAGCATGCTTCACAGAAATAGAAAAACTTGTCCTAAAATTTAAGTAGAATCTAAAGAGATCCTTAACAGGCAAAGCAATTTGGACAAAGAAAAAGTAGAGAACTCAGACTTCTTGATCTCAAAACATTACAAAGCTACAGTAATCAAAACTGTGTGTTACTGCCATATTAACAAATAGACCAATGGAGTTAAAACAGACATCTGAGAAATAAACCCTCAATTTTAGAAGATGTGCCAGGCAGTGGACTTCCTGATAGAGGGGGAAAAAATAGCTTTTTTAGATCTTTGGATCAAAGCAAGGACTCTGGAGTCAGACCGCTTGGCTTCAATTCTACCACTGATTCCCATGGGCCAAATGACCATGGGCCAGTGGCCGAACCTCTCAGTACCTGTTTCCTCACCTGTAAGAGGCTGGTAATCATTAGTACTATAGTCCTAGGAGTGTCACAAGGAAGCATTACTATTTACGTACAGCACTTAGAAGAGTGCCGGGCATGGGGTCTCTGCTGTGTAAGTTGCCTTTCATAGATTGTGCCAAATTACCTCCCAAATGGATTTCTTGCACCACCGCCACAGAGGTTTGCTCCTAAACTCTCCCACTCTCAGAATGGTTAAGCACTTGGAAGCTTGTCATCCTAGTGTGTGAAGCCCGATTCGTGGTTTTAGTTTACATCTGCAGGATCAGCAGGGGTGAGCATCTTTGCGGGTGTAACTGGACACTGACTGAGACTCTCTCTTCTTTGAATTGCCTCAGAGTGGGGAAAGAGCTGAGGGAGTGAGGTCAACCCCAGTCTGTCCCCCAAATCTGCCTGCCAAGAACGTTTGATGGAGCAGTTGAGGCAGAGATGTTACAGAACAAAACTACGATCCCTTTGTCCTCTGGCCACTTAGGGAGAAGTACGCCGACCACTCATCACTGAGTGCGGGATTCCTCTGCCCATTCTCCCATTGGGTCATAAGACTTGAGGTGGAAGGAGGGCTGGCAAATGCTTTCAGCACGTGCTAGGCGCCCAGCACCCTCAGTGCCTGCCCCAACCCCCCCTCAGCCTCCCGCTCCACCCACTTCGTACACAGTCGGAACTCAGGGTTGTGACTCTAACCGGAAAGGGGAGGTGGGACAGGAGGAGGTGGGACGAGAGGCTTGACAGAGATACACTCGCAGCATGACCTTCACCAGCCAACTCGCCAACTGCCGGCATGGCTTTGGGGCTTGGCAACAAACCAGAGGAGGCCCTCGACCCCATTGGTTACACCTCGAGGGGGCGGGCAAACAAGGCGCGTGCTGGTTGGCGGGAACCGGACCAATGAGGAGGCGGCAGCGCTGGCACGCTGAAAGCCTCGCGTCGTTTGCGGCGATCTCTTGCGTGCGGTGCCTGTGGTGCTTGACGGCACGTCCAGACGCCACCCGCCTCAGGTGCCCCGACCGCCATCACCGCCGCCACCGCGACCCGGTTGATAAACCGTCGCCGCCCCAGGTCCGGCGGCCACCCAGATCGCGACATGAGCTCCTCAGATGATGAGGTGCTTGTTTGGGGACCGGGTTTCGGCTCAGAGTGCGGGGAGCAGACCAGCGGCCTTGAGGCCGGTTCCACAGCCCCGCGGGGACCCGGCCCCGACCCCGGCCCCGAGCCCGGGGCACCGCAAAGTGGCGAGGGTGAGGGCGGGGATGGCTTCCCAGACCCTGAGGGCTTCGAGTCAGAGCGGGAGGTGCTGGAAGCGGGAGGGCCGGTGCTGTTGGGCTGCGAAGGTCGACCTGGCTCCCCGGCCGACGACACAGGGTACGTCGTGCAGCTGTCTGACGAGTCAGTGGCGGCCATCCTGCGGCAGCTGGCCGACCTGGACTTGCTGGGCATCCGCAGACACATGTCCCCGGAGAGCCACGGGGTCGGCGACGTGTCTCCCTTGCGGGACGTCGAGGCGCGTCCCGGCAGTCGAGGCGCGGCCGCCCAGAGGTGTGGGGAAGCGGCACGGGCTGAGGCCGGCCCTCGCTGGGTCGGCAGGCCCAGGGCGGGCCGGGCCTGGGGGAACCCTAAGAGAAGCACTAACGTGGCTGTGGATCGCCAGTGGCCCCCCTCAGTAAGCCCAGCCAGGCTGTTCTCCGACTCCGAGTCCTCTGATGAGTGCAGTGAGATACAGCCTATGAGGGTGAGCATTTATCCCAAAGACGGAGGCCAGGCCAAGCTGAACAGCCCCAAGGATCCCCGGGACACACCCAGACACTCGAATGTCCAAGGCAGGGAGACTCTCCCTAACGTGCCAGGCACTTGCCTGTCCTCGGCTCCGCGAGGATTGATTTCGGTTGTGGAAAGGCAGGGCAAGCAGGGCGATGCAGAGCAGGAGACTATCTCACCCCCTAAGAAAATACAGAGCGTGCTCTGGGGGAAGGGGGGCAGCCTGCCCAGCTTCCCGGGAGTAGCAGCAGCAGCAGCTACTGCAGCTGCCGCTACAGGCAGGCTGCCGCGGCCCAGTCCTAGGAGGAAGAGGGTCCAGGAGAAGAAATCCCTTGGGGGCGTCTCCAAACCTGCCCTGGGGAGAACCTTCCCTTCCTGGGGACGGGGAATCTCGGCCACTCCCCTGGATCCGGCCACCTTCCCCCCAATCTCCGGCATCCCGCTGCTTGGGAGGTCCCAGAAGTATGCCTCGGTCCCTTGGGGAGCCAAAGAGTCCAAGCACACCGGCGCTGGGAAGAAATCTGTGGCTAGGCGGGCCCGGGAGTTGGTGGCAGCAACGGCGGTGTCAGGGGAAGACAACGACCCAAATAGAGACCCAGTCCCAAAGGGCCAAGTGAGTATGCCAGGCCCCTCCTCTCTCCCCACTCTTCCCCTCCCACCCTCCCCAGGACACACGTCTTCACCCGGTGCTCCCCTCTCTCCATTCCTCAGGGGTCGTCACTGGGTGACCCTCGGCCACTGGGTCATTAGGATGCCAGTTTGGGGTCCTTTTACTAGGGACAAACGTTAAGGTAGCACTTTGGGTGTGCTGGGCTCGGTTCTCCACCCTTGGCCTGTTTCCAGCCTCCTCCATGAGGCTGGGGCTGGCGTGGAAGGGAATTGATTTGAGGGGACCCCTTAAAAGCTTCACAGAGCTTCGGTGTTTAGACGCATCACTTTCCTGAATCCTACTTCCTGGCTGTTCCCCAAACCTTCCTTGCAGGGGCCCCGGGCTTTCTCAGTGCCACACTGTTGTCCCCTGCTCAGCTCTGCCTGCTGGCCTGGGGCTGACTGACAGAAAATGTGCTAAAGAGATCAGCCTTTCAATTCTCTTTCCAATTCCCTGCCTCAGCTCAGTCTTGAATTATACGAGCTCTCTCACACACAGACATAGACACATAAATGCACTGGTACACACACGCACACACACACACACACACACACACACATACACACACGTCCTTACTCCAGATCAGTGAGAAATCTTTGTTTTTAGCTGGCCACTGACAGGCCGTGGCCATCTTGTCCACGGGTGCATCATGGAGAACCCAGCACCGCCAACCTCAGCATCAGAGGTGGGCAGGATTCAGGCAACTCAAAGCCCGTGGCCATGAACAAGGGAGAAGTCATGCCCAGAGGGCCTGGCCCCTCAGGTGAGTGTCCTGGGTTTTGATTTGGGGGGTGGAGACCAGGGGTGAGGGCAGAAACCTCTGTCTCTGACTCACTCTCTCTTTTCTGGGGGCTCAGCGTTGCTCTCAGGCCACTTCTCCCATGGGAAACAGGGTGTCAACAGGGCTGACCCTGGCCCCATCACCTTCTGTGTGGGATTTGTTTGGCAGGGGTGATTGGTGGCAGTGCCCCAACAGCTACTCTGGGCGTAGACCTGCAGGCTAATAGCCTTTTCTGTGAAGTGCTGTTCGCCCACATTGCTCTCCCAGGTGCTGGCTGTGGCTGCCGCTCTGGGAAGCTCGAACCCAGAACCACAGTCTTTGGAGACCATCGTGGTGAAGTGGCTGCCCCTGCGGAATAGGAGGGGCAGGCCCAGAGAGAAGGTTTGGGCTGCCTGCCAGGCAGAGCAGGGGAGGCTTGATGCTAGCAGAGGGTGGTACTGCCTCACCTCACGTTAGACCCTGCTTGGCCCTTTCCACCTCACTGGGAGCCTGGGAAGCTGGATGGTGTGTCTTTTCCCTGTCAGGTGACCAGAAACCAGCTGACCATCACCCAAGACTGAAAAGGCGGCAGCAGCCACCCAGAAGGCAGGGCTGTCCTCGGGTAATGCTTCTTCTGACTCCTGGAAATGCACACCCAAACCCCATGGTGGGATCTGGGTCCAAGTTCAACTGATATGTGTGGGCCCCCTCCCCCCCGTCCCCATCCCACACCCCAGGGAGGGAGCCCACCTCCTTTCCACTGAGGAAAGTCTTTCCCTTGCCAGTCTGGACACCTGGCTTTGGGATGGAGGGCCCAGGGGAGAGGAGAGGAGGAGGAGAGGGGAGGCGGGTGTATACTAACCATTTCTCTTCCTCCTGTGTCTGCTGGCCTAGTGTCTGGTGCTACAGAAAGAAATAGACGACCTTAAGGAGCAACTTGGTATGAGGAACCAGGGACAGAGAGCAGCGGGTTCTCAGTGCAGAAGCGGGGTGGGCCCTTGGGGTGGGGTGGGCTGCAAGTGCAGGGGACCTCGCAGGGATCAGCATTCCTGTGGGGAGGAGAACCTAGCAAGCCTGCCCCTGGGGCGTGCGGACAAGTAACAACGTACTGTGTGGACTGCGTGCACACTCCGCCAGCCATTCGAGTCCTAGAGAGTTCCTTCTGATAGGACTTGTAGAGATGCCTTGTTGATCTGGTGTGGCCTCTAAGGTTCTTGGTGGATATTTTGCGAGACAATTTTTGAATGGTTTGGGCGTGGCCCCAAGCTTGAGAGCTGCTGGCACATTTTGTTTCCTTTTAGGAAATGGCTCCACATTTAATTCCGGTAGTGGGGCCCGATCAGGCCCAGAGCTCTTTCTTTGCATCAGGGCTGGGGGTACGTGGGTTTCAGGTTGCAGGGCTAGGTGGTTCCCCACGGGGACAGGGGGACAGGCTTCTGTGTCCGTCTGTCTGGAGCACCTGTTTATGCCTCTCCCTGTTGCAGCCTCCATGCAGTACCTGGCTGAGAAGTTCCGGATCCTTTGAAGTGAGTGTTACACATTCCATACCCCTTCCCACAACGTCGGCTGTTGAGCAGGGCTGTGGGCTGGCCCTGGCTTGAGGCTCTTCCCTGACTGCTGTTTCACAGGTTGAGCCCAGTATCTTCCTGCAAGAGGAGCAGCTGTTACCTCCGGGACCGGCGAGCTGTGGCCAAGCTTGTTGCCTCTTGTTCTGCCTCCACCAGGGCATCCTCTGCCCCTTGTTTTGCCCCCTCTCTGCCCCAGTCTCACAGCAGTTGTTTTTTTAAAAAATTAATTAATTTATTTTACTTTACAATATTGTATTGGTTTTGCCACAGCAGTTTTTGATTAAAGGACTTCTCATATTCTGTGTTCTGCCCTCTCTCTGCGGGGTAGGGGTTAAGGGAGTGGGACGAGGCCTGGTGGGAAGCTGTTCCACCTCAGAGCATTTTCCAGAACAGTACCTCTGGAATCTGTGGTGGGGACTCTGGGTCAGCCTCTGCTACCATCCAGGCCGTCAGGCCAGCGGAGCGCCCCCAGTCTGTGTTCTGTGTGGGCTCTGTCTGGCCACATTGGCACGTCCTCCCTTTTCCCTGAAGGCCCTCTTCTAGTTCTCTAAACACCCTCCTCTGGGGTTTAGCAGTTTCCATTCATTGCTGCCATTCTGCCTCCCTGTCAGAAGGAACTCGTGACCCCCTTACAGAGCTCCAGTCTTTCACCCTTCCCTCACTGCACTCACTGTCCTGCTTACCCTGACCACTCTGCTTTCCTGTCAGAGCACCCTCGATCCCTCCCCTGGCTTGCCATCGATGACCTTGCCTGCATGTTTACTTAAGTAGGTGGTAACAGGCACAGGTGTGCTCATCTTCCCCATTCCCGGGCCCTACCCTCTCAGTGGAGTCTCTACCCCACCCCCCGGTGCCACCTTGCAAGCAGGAACCTGCATACTCTCCCCCTCTCCTCTTTAGCACTCATCCCCGAGACTCAGGCACCAAAACTTTTGCTTCCCCTTCCTCGGGGTCAGTAAAGGGCATGAGGATGAATCTTGGACCCAGTGAACTGGGGAGCAGGAGCAAAGGTACAGGGAGCACAGGAGAAAAGCTGAGGTTAGTTGCCGAGCTGGAAGTCAGGAGAGGCGTCTGGTGCCAATCTGGGGCAGAGTGCACCCTGACAGCTAGAGATGGATGGTCCAGTCCTTGGAGCTTTCATGGCCTCCCTGCCCTAGCCAGCTGACCAGCCTACACTCCTGCAGCCTGGATGTCTCTCTGCCCTTGAGTGGAAACAGGCCCGTCAGGCTCTATGACAAGTATGGTTGGTAAGTCTGTGTTCTTACAGGGTCTCCATCAAATACTGTTCCACCAGCCCCATGACATAGATTTTCCTGCAAATGATGTTTCCCAGAGTGTCCCAGCTCAGTCTCCCAGACTACTTGTTAGGGCACACAAGACTAAGTCTGAAATCCATGTTCAATTCCCCCCCGCCCCCGCCCTGAAGTTTGGGGAGGACTTCCTTCTCTCAGCCAAGACCCCAGGGCTGTGCCAGCCTGCGACTCAGAGGGACACATTTGTATTTGAGTGAAGTGAGGGTAGGTTCTGCCTGACTCCCTTCCTGAAAGACCATGGTTTTATTTCACAAAAGAGGGTATGATGCACATTCCAAGTTGGTGCCTGGGCATCTCTGTGTGTGAATAAAAGTCATCAGGGATAATGCCCCTTGAGGCAGAAAGATGTGAATCAGGGAGTAATGGAAGTAGAGACTGGTCCAGATTCTGTAAGGCATTGAGTGAGCCAAAGCAAGGGTTGGATCTCCTTTATTCAAGGGGTGTTGTCACGTTCCCAAAACATAGAAGGGGAGGGATGCAGTTCACCAAACCTCAGGACAGGACATCTCAAAATGTTGGAGTCGCTGGAGGAGGCACTGGATCCTACCTTGTGATTCTGTGATGTCTGCCAACTGCTGAGGGTGTGGATGAGTGAAAATGGGAAGGTGGCTCTGGGGACATGGCTGCCCATCTTAGAAACAGGAGACCCCCCCCCTCCGGCGAAACCTGGGTTACTTGTGGGGAGTTAGGGGTGACTGGACCTGAGCAATGGGGAGCACTTGGGTCCGCCCTTCCCCCATATTCTCACATTGACTTCCTTCCGGGGCTCATAGCATGACGTCAGGTGGACAGAGCACGAGGGTTGGGACAGTCACAGACCTCAGGGTCAGAAAAGAACATGCGTGGGACTTACTCCTTCCACTCAATTAATATTACAAAAACATACAACACAGTGGTAGAGGGACGCATACATTCAGATCCAGAATAATCTAACAGTGTAATATGGGGGTGTACCTACTTAACTCTAGCATCAAGATTAAAAGATAAAAATTTGCTGTAGCATCAACAATTTGTTAATGGGTATGCAATTTAAAATACATAAATGGTAATATAAAAAAACTTAACGTGTGTGATATTTTATGCAAGCTCCATGGTAACCACAAAGCAAAAGCATACATTAGATTCACAAAGATGAAGAGAAGGGAACCAAAACTTACCATGAAAATCAATTTACAAAGGAAAGCAGCTAAAATGGAAGAAAGGAATTAGGGAACTAAAAATCAGTCAGAAATCAATATGATGGCATTATTAAATACTTACCTATCGATAATTACTCTAAATGTAACTGGATTTAGTTCTCCAGCAAAAGGAATAGAGTGGATGGATGGATTAAAAACAAAACAAAACAAATGCTCAACTGCACTGCTGCCTACAAGAGACTCACTTCAGTTTTAAGGTCATACCTATGCTCAACATGAAGGGATGGTGAAAGGTATTCCATGAAAGTGGGAAACAAAAGAGAGCAGGAGTAGCCATACCGATATCAGACCAAATAGGCTTTAAGCCAAATTTGAGGCAAAGAAAGTCATTATATAATGATAAAGGGTGTCAGTTCATCGAGATGATACAAGAATTGTGAGTCTTAATATATACCCACCCACCATTGGAACACCTGAGTATATTGAGCAAATACTAACAGATCTGAAGGGCTAAATAGGTAACAACACAACAATAGTAGGGGACTTCAGTATTCCACTTTCACAATGGATAGATTAACCATACGAGATCAGCAAAAGGAAAAAGGAAATGGGCTTGAACCATACTGTAGACCAGATGGACTTAGCAGACTTATACAACATTCCATCTCACAGCCGCAGAACACAGTCTTCTCAAGTTCAAATGGAACATCTTCCAGGATGGATCATATGATATCTCATGAAACATCTCTAAGCAAATTTAAGAAGGTTGAAACCACATCAAGTATCTTTTGCGACTACAATGGCATGAAACTAGAAATCAATAACAGGAACAAAGCTGGAAAATTCAGATATCTGGATATTAAATAGCACACTCCTGAACAACTAATGGGTCAAAGAAGAAGTAAAATGGTATATTTAAAAATATCTCGAAACAAATGAAAACGGAACCACAATGTACTACAAAAGCAGTTCTACGAAAGAAGTTTATAGTGATAAATGAATACATTAAGAAACAAGAAAGAGGGCTTCCCTGGTGGCTCAGTGGAAAAGAATGTGCTTGCCCGTGCAGGATACACAGGTTCACTCCCTGATCTGGGAGGATCCACAGGCCGCAGAGCAACTAAGCCTGTGCACTACAACTATGAGCCTGCGCGCTAGAGCCCGGGAGCTGCAGCTACTGAGTCTGCACACCTAGAGCCTGTGCTCCAAACAAGAGAAGCCACTGCAATTAGGGGCCCGCACACCTCAACTAGAGAGTAGCCCCCACTTGCCGCAACTAGAGAAAAGCCTGCACATCAACGGAGACCCAGTTTGGCCAAAAATAAATAAATGAATGAAATTTTTAAAAAAAAGAAACAGGAAAGATATCAAATAAAAAACCTTGTGGAATATGAGAAAAAAGAAAAAAAATCTAAGTGCAAAGTTAGAGATAGAAGGAATTAACAAAGATCAGAGAAGAAAAAAAAATTGAAATGGAGACCAGAGAATGAATAGAAAAGATCAATGAAAATAAGAGCTGGCTTTTTGAAATGATAAACAAAATTGACAAACTTGTTACTAGATTAACTTAAAAAAAAAAGAGTTCAAACAAATAAAATCAGAAATGAAATAGGAGACATTACAATGACACCACAGAAATACAAAGGATTGTGAGAGACAAATATGAGCAAACATACACCATCAAATTGGAAATCTAGGAATGGATAAATCCTAGAAACATGCAATTTACCAAGACTGAATCATGTAGAAATAGAAAATGTAAACAGACCAATTGTGAGTAAGGAGATTGAATCAGTGAAGACAAAAAAACTCTCAGGAAAGCCCAAGACCAGATGGTTCCAATTGTGAATTCTAACAATCATTTAAGGAAGAATTAATACCAGTCCTTCTCAAACACTTCCAAAAAACTAAAAAAGATGGAATACTTCCAAACTCTTTTCACAAGGCCAGTGTTATTGGATACCAAGGTCAGAGAAAGACACTGTAAGAAAACTATAGACTAATGTCACTGATATCACTAAAATTCTCAACAAAATAGCAGGCCAAACTCAACAGTACATGAAAAGAAGTATATACCATGACCAAGTGAGAACTATCCTTGAGAGGCAAGGGTGGTTCAACATGTTTAAATCAATAAATGTGATATACCACATTAAAAAAGAAAAAATAAAAATCATATGATCATTTCAATATATACAGAAAAAGTATTTGACAAAATACGTCATTTCAGGATAAAAACACTGAACAAATTGGGTATAGAAGGAACAACTTCAACATAATAAAGGCCTTATATGACAAGCCCATCATCAGCATCATACTAAACAGTGAAAAGTCATGTCACACATGACCAAAAAAAGTCTGGGAAATTGTTCTAGTTTAAAGGACATTAAAGAAAGCATCACTACAAACAAAGCTAGTGGAGGTGATGGAATTCCAGGTGAGCTATTTCAAATCCTGAAAGATAATGCTGTGAAAGTGCTGCACTCAATATGCCAGCAAATTTGGAAAACTCAGCAGTGGCCACAGGACTGGAAAAGTTCAGTTTTCATTCCAATCCCAAAGAAAG
The DNA here is from genome assembly GCF_002263795.3 of Bos taurus. Classification (NCBI taxonomy): domain Eukaryota; kingdom Metazoa; phylum Chordata; class Mammalia; order Artiodactyla; family Bovidae; genus Bos; species Bos taurus. The sequence goes on from NW_020191050.1 coordinate 96,873, forward strand.
GCAATGCCAAAGAATGCTCAAACTACCGCACAATTGCACTCATCTCACATGCTAGTAAAGTAATGCTGAAAATTCTCCAAGCCAGTCTTCAGCAATACGTGAACTGTGAACTTCCAGATGTTCAAGCTGGTTTTAGAAAAGGCAGAGGAACCAGAGATCAAATTGCCAACATCAGCTGGATCATCAAAAAAGCAAGAAAGTTCCATAAAAACATCTATTTCTGCTTTGTTGTCTATGCCAAAGCCTTTGACTGTGTGGATCACAATAAACTGTGAAAATCCTGAAAGAGATGGGAATACCGGACCACCTGACCTGCCTCTTGAGAAATTTGTATGCAGGTCAGGAAGCAACAGTTAGAACTGGACATGGAACAACAGACTGGTTCCAAATAGGAAAAGGAGTACGTCAAGTCTGTATATTGTCACCCTGCTTATTTAACTTATATGCAGAGTACATCATGAGAAATGCTGGGCTGGAAGAAGCACAAGCTGGAATCAAGATTGCCAGGAGAAATATCAATAACCTCAGATATGCAGATGAGACCAGCCTTATGGCAGAAACTGAAGAGGAACTAAAAAGCCTCTTGATGAAGGTGAAAGAGGAGAGTGAAAAAGTTGGCTTAAAACTCAACATTCAGAAAACAAAGATCATGGCAACTGGTCCCATCACTTCATGGGAAATAGATGGGGAAACGGTGGAAACAGTGTCAGACTTTATTTTTTGGGGGGCTCCAAAATCACTGCAGATGGTGATTGCAGCCATGAAATTAAAAGACGCTTACTCCTTGGAGGAAAAGTTATGACCAACCTAGACAGCATATTGAAAAGCGGAGGCATTACTTTGCCAACAAAGGTCCGTCTAGTCAAGGCTATGGTTTTTCCAGTGGTCATGTATGGATGTGAGAGTTGGACTGTGAAGAAAGCTGAGCGCTGAAGAATTGATGGTTTTGAACTGTGGTGTTGGAGAAGACTCTTGAGAGTCCCTTGGGCTGCAAGGAGATCCAACCAGTCCATTCTGAAGGAGATCAGCCCTGGGATTTCTTTGGAAGGAATGATGCTAAAGCTGAGACTCCAGTACTTTGGCCACCTCATGCGAAGAGTTGACTCATTGGAAAGGACTCTGATGCTGGGAGGGACTGGGGGCAGGAGGAGAAGGGAACGACAGAGGATGAGATGGCTGGATGGCATAACTGACTTGATGGATGTGAGTCTGAGTGAACTTCGGGTGTTGGTGATGGACAGGGAGGCCTGGTGTGCTGCGATTCATGGGGTCGCAAAGAGTCGGACATGACTGAGCGACTGAACTGAATGAAAGAGACACGAAAACTGAATGCAATGCATGTTCTTTGATTGGAAGCAGAATTTAAAAAATAGGTACAAAGAACAATTTTGGGACACATGAATTTTGAATGAATGCCTACAGTAGATAATTATATTGCCTCAAAGTTAAATTTGCTAAGTTTGAAAACTGCTTAAGATATTGTAGCAATCATTATGTAAAAGAATGAAATTAGTACACCTCCTAAACACCATACACAAAAATAAACTCAAAATGGATTAAAGACCTGAATGTAAGGTCAGAAACTATAAAACTCTTAGAGGAAAACATAGGCAGAACACTTGATGACATAAATCAAAGCAAGATCCTCTATGACCCACCTCCTAGAGGAATGGAAATAAAAACAGAAGTAAACAAGTGGGACCTAATTAAACTTAAAGCTTTTGCACAGCAAAGGAAACTCTAAGCAAGGTGAAAAGACAACCTTCGGAATGGGAGAAAATAATAGCAGATGAAAAAACTGACAAAGGATTAATTTCCAAAATACACAAGCTGCTCATACAAGTCAATACAAGATAAACAAAGAACCCAATCAAAAAGTGGGGAAAAGACCTAAACAGACATTTCTCCAAAGAAAACATACAGATGGCTAACAAACACATGAAAAGATGCTCAACATCACTCATTATAAGAGAAATGCAAATCAAAACTACAATGAGATATCACCTCACACTGGTCAGAATGGCCATCATCAAAAAGTCTACAAACAATAAATGCTGGAGAGGGTTTGGAGAAAAGGGAAGCCTCTTGCAGTGTTGGTGGGAATGTAAATTGACACAGCCACTATGGAAGATGGTATGGAGATTCCTTAAAAAACTGGGAATAAAACTACCATATGACCCAGCAATCCCACTCCTAGGCATATACCCCAAGGAAACCAAAATTTAAAAAGACACATGTACCCCAATGTTCATTGCGGCACTGTTTACAATAGCTAGGACATGGAAGCAACCTAGGTGTCCATCAGCAGACGAATGGGTAAAGAAGCCATGGTATATATACACAATGGGATATTACTCAGCCATAAAAAGGAATGTATTTGAATCAGTTCTAATGAGGTGGATGAACCTAGAGCCTATTATACAGAGAGAAGTAAGTCAGAAAGAGAAAGATAAATATCATATACACTAATGCATATATATATATGGAATCTAGAAAGATGGTACCAATGAATTTATTTGCAGGGCAGCAGTAGAGAAACAGACATAGAGAACAGACTTATGGACATGGGGAGAGGGGAGGAGAGGGTGAGATGCATGGAGAGAGTAATATGGAAGCTTACATTACCATATGTAAAATAGACGGCCAATGGGAATTTGCTGTATGTTTCAGGGAACTCAAACAGGGGCTCTGCATCAACCTAGAGGGGTGGGATGGGGAGGGAGTGAAGGGAGTGAGGAGGGAGTGAGAGGGAGGTTCAAGAGGGAGGGGGCATATGTATACCTGTGGCCGATTCATGTCAAGGTTTGACAGAAAAAAACAAAATTCTGTAAAGCAATTATCTTTCAATTTAAAAATAAATTAATTAAAAAAGAAAAAAAAGATGTTGTAGCAATCCGTTTTTCCCCCAAGAGAAAGATCATGATATTTAGGGACAATGTACTATAATATCTTCAAATACCTCAAATGATTCAACACAATAATTAAAAATACACAGATACAGGGAAAGGAAATATGTCAAAAGCTACAATGGGTAAGTTCAACTGAAGGATGAATGGATATTGCTTGAAATTTTCTTGTATAAATATCTGTAGGACAGACTTTTAAGTCAAGGAAGGAAAAATATTGTATGACATCTCTTATATGTGGAATGTAAAAAGTAACGATACAAATGAACTTACTTACAAAACAGAAAGAGACTCGCAGACATAAAATGAACTTATGGTTGCCAAGGGGAAGGGATAGTTAGGGAGTTTGTTGTGTACACACTGCTATATTTAAAATGGATAACCAACAAGGACACATTGTATAGCACATGGAACTCTGTTCAATGTTATGTGGCAGCCTGAATGGGAGGGGAGTTTGGGGGAGGATGGATACATGTATATGAATGGCTGAGTCCCTTCACTGTTCACCTGAAACCATCACAACATGTTCATCGGCTATATCCCAATACAAAATTTTTTTTCTTTCTTTTTTTTTATTTATTCACTTTTTTTTACTTTACAATATTGTATTGGTTTTGCCATACATCAACAAAAGTTCAAAAGAAAAATAAATTTAAAAAATAAGGGAAAAACAGGATATTATAGACCATTTTAATATAATCAATTTGAAAACTTAGAAAAAGGTCACCCATTTTTACAAAAACATAACTTGCCAAAAATGACTCAGGAAGGAATAGCCAACCGGAATTGTTTCATAATAATTGTAAAGAAATATACTAGTAGTCAAAATGCTTTTCAAAAAAAGTACTCTAGGCTTCACCACAGAATTTTGTTAAGCATTCTAAGCATATTTTCAGTTTGATACAAAATCTTAGAAAAAATAGAAAAGGCAGGGCACTCCTCAACTCATTTCTTAGGAGGGAATAACCTTGATAACTAAATCCTGTCGACAGTTTGAGAAAGAAAAACCACAGGTCAACCACAGGCTCACGGCCTGTGAATCTTTCAGGATATAAAAAGAAAATACAAAACATACCATGACTAGATTCATCCCAGGAATACAAACTTGATTTAATTAATTTCAGAGAATAAGGCGATATAGCTTTACCTGTTAACAGATTATAAGAGAAAATTATGATTCTCACGTTTAAAAATAAACAGTAAGTAACAGTGGTGGTGGTGGTGGTTCAGTTGTTCAGTCATGTCCAACTCTTGCGACCCCATAGACTGTGGTCTGCCAGGCTTCTCTGTCCATGGGATTTCCCAGGCAAACGTACTAGAGTGGGTTGCCATATCCTTCTCCATGGGATCTTCTGGACCCAGGGATCGAACCGGGTCTCCTGCATTGCAGGCATATTCTTTACCAACTTCCATTTGTAACAATAACATAAGTAACAATATCCATCTGTAATGTACTTTTAAAAACTGAAGTAGAGATGATTTACAATGCTGTGTTAGTTTCAGGTGTACAGCAAAGTGATTCATGTATATATATATATATTCTTTTCCAATTCTTTCCCATTATAGTTTACTATTAACACAATATATTAAACATAGTTCCCTGTGCTATACAGTAGGTCCTTGTTGTTTATTTTACATATATTAGTGTGTATCTATCTGTTCATTCCAAACTCCTAATTTATCCCTCCTTCCTTTTCCCTTTGGCAACCATCAGTTTGTTTTTGATATCTGCTTCTGTTTTGTAAATAAGTTCATTTGTATCATTTTTAAAATAGATTCCACACATGAGCGATATCATATTGTATTTGTCCTTCTTTGCCTGACTTACTTTTCCTAGTATGATAATCTCTAGGTCCATCCATGTTGATGCAAATGGCATTATTTCATTCTATTTTATGGCTAATATTCCATTGTATATACATATATATACCACATCCATTCTATTCCATGTGTGTATGTATGAATATATACACATGCATCTATATGTGTGTATATATGTATATGCATATTTATATCACATCTTCTTTATTCATTCCTCAGTTGATGGACATTTAGGTTACTTCCATGTCTTGGCTATTGTAAATAGTGCTGCTATGAACATAGGGGTACATGTATCTTTTCAAATTAAAGTTTTCTCTGGATATATGCCCCAGTGGAATTGTTAGATCATATGGTAACTCTATTTTTCGCTTGAGGAACCTCCATACTGTATTCCATAGTGGTCGCACTAATTTACATTCCCACCAAAACAACTGTTCCCTTTTCTACACACCCTTTCCAGCATTTATTATCTGTAGACTTTGTGATGATGGCCATTCTGACAAGTGTGAGGTAAAACTTCATTATAGTCTTGATTTGCATTTCTCTAATAGTTAGCAATGTAGAGCATCTTTTCATATGCCTGTTGGCCATTTGTATGTCTTCTCTGGAGAAATGTCTATTTAGGTCTTCAGCCCACTTTTTGATTGGGTTGCTTGTTGTTGTTTTTTGATATTGAGCTGCATGAGCTGTTTGCATGTTTTGGAAATTAACCCCTGTGTCAGTCCATTTTTTATAAATATTTTCTCCAGTCCATAGGTTGTCTTTTTGTTTTCCTTATGGTATCCTTTGCTGTGCAAAAACTTTTTTTAAAATTTATTTATTTTTTATTGAAGGATAATTGTTTTGCGGAATTTTGCTATTTTCTGTCAAACCTCAACATGAATCAGCCATAGGTATACATATATCCCCTCCCTTTTGAAACTCCCTCCCATCTCCCTTCCCATCCCACCCCTCCAGGTTGATACAGAGCCCCTGTTTGAGTTTCCTGAACCATACAGAAAATTCCCATTGGCTATCTATTTTACATATGGTGATGTAAGTTTCCATGTTACTCTTTCCATACATCTCACCCTTTCTTCCCCTCTCCCCATGTCCATAAGTCTATTCTCTATGTCTGCTTCTCCATTGTTGTCCTGTAAATAAATTTTTCAGTACCATTTTTCTAGATTTCCTATATATGTGTTAGAATATGGTATTTATCTTTCTCTTTCTGACTGACTTCACTCTGTATAATAGGTTCTAGGTTCATCCACCTCATTAGACCTGACTCAAATGCACTCCTTTTTATGGCTGAGTAATATTCCATTGTGTTTATATACCACAACTTCTTTATCCATTCATCTGTTGATGGACATCTAGGTTGCTTCCATGTTCTGGCTACTGTAAATAGTGCTGCAATGAACAATGGGATACAGGTGTCTCTTTCAATTTTGGTTTCCTCAGGGTATATGCCTAGGAGTGGGATTGCTGGGCCATATGGTGGTTTTATTCCTAGTTTTTTAAAGAATCTCCATACTATCTTCCATAGTGGCTGTATAAATTTACATTCCCACCAACACTGCAAGAGCATTCCCTTTTCTCCACACCCTTTCCAGCATTTATTGTTTGTAGATTTTTGATGATGGCCATTCTGACCAGTGTGAGGTGGTATCTCATTGTAGTTTTTTTTTTTTTTTTCTCATTGTAGTTTTGATTTGCATTTCTCTAATAATGAGTGATGTTGAGCATCTTTTCATGTGTTTGTTAGCCATCTGTATGTCTTCTTTGGAGAAATGTCTGTTAAGGTCTTTTCCCCACTTTTTGATTGGGTTGTTTGTTTTTCTGGTATTGACTTGTATGAGCAGCTTGTATATTTTGGAAATTAATCCTTTGTCAGTTGTTTCATTTGCTATTATTTTTTCCCATTCTGAGGGTTGTCTTTTCACCTTGCTTAGAGTTTCCTTTGCTCTGCAAAAGCTTTTAAGTTTAATCAGGTCCTGCTTGTTTACTTTCATTTTTATTTCTGTTACTCTAGGAGGTGGGCCATAGAGGATCTTGATTTATGTCACTGAGTGTTCTGCCTATGTTTTCCTCTAAGAGTTTTATGGTTTCTGATCTTGCATTTAGGTCTTTAATCCGTTTTGAGTTTATCTTTGTGTGTGGTGTTAGGAAGTGTTCTAATTTCATTCTTTTACATGTAGCTGTCCAGTTTTCCCAGCACCATTTATTGAAGAGGCTGTCTTTGCCCCATTGTATATTCTTGCCTCCTTTGTCACAAATAAGGTACCCATAGGTGCATGGGTTTACTTCTGGGCTTTCTATTTTGGTCCCTTGGTCTACATTTCTATTTCTGTGCCAGTACTATACTGTCTTGATGACTGTAGCTTTGTAGTATAACCTGAAGTCAGGAAGCCTGATTCCTCCAGTTTCATTCTTCTTTCTTAAGACTGCTTTGGCTATTTGGGGGTCTTTTGTGTGTTTCCATATAAATTGTGAAAATCATGCCCGACTCTTAGCAACCCCACGGACTGCAGCCTACCAGGCTCCTCTGTCCGTGGGATTTTCCAGGCAAGAGTACTGGAGTGGGGTGCCATTGCCTTCTCCATGATAATTTAATAGGGATTGCATTAAATCTTTAGATTGCATTAGTAGTATAGTCATTTTTATAGTATTGATTCTTCCTACCCAGGAACATGAAATATCTCTCCATCTGTTTATGTCATCTTTGATTTATTTCATTTGTGTCTTATAATTTTCTGTGTACAGTTCTTTCATCTCCTTAGGTAAGTTTGTTCCTAGATATTTAATTCTTTTTGTTGCAATGGTGAATAGGATTGATTCCCAAATTGCTCTTTCTGATTTTCCATTGTTACTATATAGAAATGCAAGTGATTTCTGTGTATTGATTTTGTATCCTGCAACTTTGTTAAATTCACTGATTATCTGTAGTAATTTTCTGATACTGTCTTTAGGGTTTTCTATGTACATGTGCAAAAACTTTTAAGTTTAATTCAGTCACATTTGTTAATTTTTGCTATTGTTTCCATTACTCTAGGGGATAGATTCAAAAAGTATTGCTGTGATTTATATCAAAGACTGTCCTGCCTATGTTTTCCTCTATTGGTTTTATAATATCCTGCCATACATTTAGGTCTTTAATCCATTTGAGTTTATTTTTCTATATGGTGTTAGAGAATGTTCTGGTTTTATTATTTTATGTGTAGCTGTCCAGTTTTCCCAGCACCACTTACTGAAGAGACTGTCTTTTCTCCATTGTACATTCTTGCCTCATTTGTCATAGAGTAATTGACCTTAAGTGCATGGCTTTATTCCTGAGCCTTCTACCCTGTAGCATTGATCTACGTGTTTCTTTTTGTGTCAGTACCATGATGTTTTGATTACTGTATCTTTGTAGCAGTCTGAGGTCAGGGAACATAATTCCTACAACTACATTCTTCTTTCTCAAGATTGTTTCCACAATTCAGGGTTGTTTGTGTTTCCATACGAATTTGATAATTATTTGTTTCAGTTGTGTGAAAAATGCCATTGGTAATTTGATAGGGATTGCATTGAATCTGTAGCTTGCCTTGGGTACCGTGGACATTTTACAATACTGATTCTTCCAATCCAAGGACATGGTTTATCTTTTCATATGCTTGTGTCACGTTCAACTTCTTTCAACAGTCTTACAGTTTTTCGAGTACAGGTCTTTCGCCTCCTGTGCTAAGTTGCTTCAGTCATCTCTCTTTTTGACCGTATGGACTGTAGCCCGCCAGGCTCCTCTTCCTATGGGATTCTCCAGGCAAGAATACTGGTATTTTATTCTATTTGATGCAATGCTAAATGCAATTGTTTCCCTAATTTCTCTTTCTGGTATTTCATTCTTAGTGTATAACAATGTTTTCTGTTGTTGCTGTTCAGTCATTAAGTGGACTGTGACCCCATGGACTGCAGCATGCAGGCTCCCCTGTCCTTCACAATCTCCCAGAGTTTGCTCCTATTCATGTCCATTGAGTCAGTAATGCTACCTAACCATCTCTACCTCTGCCACTCCCTTCTCCTTTTGGCCTCAGTCTTTCTCAGCATCAGGGTCTTTTCCAATGAGTCTGCTCTTTGCATCAGGTGACCTAAGTATTGGAACTTCAGCATCAGTCCTTCCAATGAATATTCAGGCTTGATTTCCTTAAGGTTTGACTGGTATAATCTCATTGCCGTCCAAGGGACTCTCAAGTTCTCCAGTGCCACAGTTCAAAAGCATCAATTCTTCGGCACTCAGCCTTCTTTATGTCCCAACTCTCACATCTGTACATGACTACTGGAAAAACCATAGCTTTGCCTATACAGACCTTTGTCGGCAAAGTGGTGTTTTATAATAGGCTGTCTAGGTTTGTCAGAGCTTTCCTTCCAAGACGCAAGCCTCTTTTAAATTCATGGCTCCAATCATTGTCCACAGAGATTTTGGAGCCCAAGAAAATAAAATTTGCTACTGGTTTGACTTTTTCCCCTTTGATTTGCCATGAAGTGATGGGACAAGATGCCATGATCTTCGTTTTTGGAATGTTGCATTTTAAGTTCAGTTCAGTCTCTCAGTCGTGTCCAACTCTTTGCAACCCCATGGACTACAGCACGCCAGGCTTCCCTGTCCATCACCAATTCCTGGAGCTTGCTCAAACTCATGTCATCATCGAGTCGGTGATGCCATCCAATCATCTCATCCTCTGTCATCCCCTTCTCCTCCTGACTTCAATCTTGCCCAGCATCTGGGTCTTTGCCAATGAGTCAGTTCTTTGCATCAGGTGGTCAAATTATTGGAATTTCAGCCCCAGCATCAGTCCTTCCAATGAACATTCAGGACCAATTTCCTTTAGGATGGACTGGTTGGATCTCCTTGCAGTCCAAGGGACTCTCAAGAGTCTTCTGCAACACCACAGTTCAAAAGCATCAATTCTTCAGGGCTCAGCTTTCTTTATAGTCCAACTCTCACATCCATACTTGACTACTGGAAAACAATATCTTTGACTAGATGGACCTTTGTTGGCAAAGTAATGTCTCTGCCTTTTAATATGCTGTCTAGGTTGGTCATAGCTTTTCTTCCAAGGAGCAAGTGTCTTTTAATTTCATGGCTGTAGTCACCATCTGCAGTGATTTTGGAGCCCAAGAAAATAAAGTCTGTCACTGTTCCCATTGTTGCCCCCATCAATTTGGCATGAAGTGATGGGACCAGATGCCATGAACTTCATTTTTTGAAGTATTTTAAGCCAACTTTTTCACTCTCTTCTATCACCTTCATCAAGAGGTGTTTTCTGCCATTGGAGTGGTATCATCCACCTATCTGAGATTACTGCTATTTCTCCTGGCAATCTTGATTTCAGCCTGTGATTCATCCAGCCCAGCATTTCGCATGATGTACTCTGATTATTTAATCAGGGTGACAGTGTACAGCCTTGACATACTCTTTCCCCAATTTTGAACCAGTCCATTATTCCATGTTTGGTTCTAACTGTTGCTTCTTGACCCACATACACGTTTCTCAGGAGACAGGTAAAGTGGCATCTCTTTAAGAATTTTCCACAGTTCATTATGATCACAGTCAAAGGCTTTAGCATAGTCAATGAAGAAGTAGATGTTTTTCTGGAACTCCCTTGCTTTCTACGTGATCCCACAAATGTTGACAATCTGATCTCTGGTTCCTCTGCCTTTTCTAAACCCAGTTTGTACATCTGGAAGTTCTTTGTTCATGTACAGCTGAAGCCTAGCTTGAAGGACATTGAGCTTCACCTCACTAGCACCAGGGTCTTCCTTGGTGGCTCAGATGATAGAGAATCTGACAGCAAGGTAGGAAACCTGAGTTCTGGCCCTGGGGAAGGCCCTGGCTACTCACTCTAGTGTTCTTGCCTGGAGAAACCCATAAACAGAGGAGCCTGGTGGGTTACAGTCCATGGGGTTGCCAAGAGTCACACACGACTGAGCAACTAATACTTTACTTTCACTTACTAGCGTGTGAAATGAGCACAATTGTATGGTAGTTTGAACATTCTTTGGCATTACCCTTCTTTGGGATTGGACTCCTTGAACAGGATAGAAATGTAACAGATTTCTATATAATAATTTTGTACTCTGCAACTTTACTGAATTGATTTATGAATTCTGGTAGATTTTAGGTGGCATCCTTAGGACTTCCAATGTATAATGACATGTCATCTGCAAACAGTGACTTTTAATTTTTCTTTTCCATTTTGGATTCCCTTTGTTTCTTTTTCTTCTCTGATTGTGATCTCATAATGTACTTTCTACAATTTATTAAATAATATGGGTTTATTGAAATTAATTTACATACAAACTCTAAGTGCCTACAAACATTCTATTATGGAACCACCACTACAATCTACATAAAAAATATTTTTATCAGCTACAAAATTGTTTCATGCTCTTTGGTAGTTTAACCCATAATCTCAACCCCAAGACCCTGGCAACCCCCAATCTGTTTTCTGGCTCTGTAGTTTGGCCTCCTCAAGAATGTGAAGTAAATGGAATCAGGCAGTATGTTGATTTATCCATTGGGGTTCCTCAGAGAAAAGAACACATAGGTGACTTCTGGATGTGCAATGTACATCTGAGTATAGTTACCTGAGTATAGTTACATGGGATGATTGGTTCATAATTGTCATTCTGAGGGCTGACACTCTCCACAACATGTATATGTATGCTGCTGCTGCTGCTGCTAAGTCGCTTCAGTCGTGTCCGACTCTGTGCGACCCCATAGACAACAGCCCACCACGCTCCCCCGTCCCTGGGATTCTCCAGGCAAGAGTACTGGAGTTGGTTGCCATTTCCTTCTCCAATGCATGAAAGTGAAAAGTGAAAGTGAAGCCGCTCAGTTCTTTCTGATGCTTAGCAACCCCATGGATTGCAGCTTACCAGGCTCCTCCATCTATGGGATTTTGTGGATATATATATAGTTTGTTTAATTCATACTTAATTCAATGTAGTTAGTCTTTTATGTTTGGAAGGGTTATTTTATGAAAAAGCAACAGTAAATCATTTCTTAAAAGTGAGTCATCATTGTAAAAGTCAGGCTGGCAGATACCTCAAGAGGACTAGGGAGAAAGAAATGATTGGCTTGGAACAAAAGTGAGGTTCAAAACTACAGGCCTCTTCTCCACCTGCGCCTGAGAAGTACTTACCAGGCCTTCAATATTGCACAAGCACAAGGGCACCAAGCACACCACAGTCATTCAAACACTGGGACAGTCCAGGGACTGGGATAGTTACCCAGGGATAGTCAAGGTGGAAAACCTGGCAGTCCCAAAGTGCCCAGCCAGACGTGACCAATGCAGGAGAAAGTTGCCCCACCTTAAGTCGGCTGAGTGGCAGCCTTTATTACATCTGCAAGCATAACCCACTGTTATCATGCAAAGGAACATATAAGTCAACTGCAGGGATTAGGACTTGTTCGTCTTTGGGCATGATTACTGTGCCTACCACACGCAGCTCCTTCTTCAGGGCTCACCTACTCTACCTTGTTTGTGCCAGTCTCCCTCAAGAGTCCAGACAGAGCGGTAGACCTGGGGCTGGGGCTGGTAGACGTGGGGATGGGTGTGATGGGGAGGAAGCATCTTCCCTAGAGTTGGACAGGCAGCAGAACCAGGCAGAATGGGGCCTAGGGCTCTCCAAAGCAGCTGCCACTGTCTCCTAGGCTGGAGAAGGGGCATGAGGGGGAAAGGCGACAGGGGTGCACTGAATGAGGCTGGGCTTCGGCCTTCCTTCTACCCTCTGGGGCACAGATATATTTCCTTTAACCTATGCCTCAGGCCCTGCCACAGATTTCCCGCTGGAAGTGGATGGCTTGGGGCTGAGCCACGGCCTGTGATGTATGTGTTTCCAGCAACATTATAGTGAGGTAGTTGGTCTGAACTGTGTGCTCAGAGGAGGGAAGGGAGCCTGGTAAAAAGTGAATGAAGGGTTGTGTTCATGCCCTCCCACCTCCCCTTCCATGAGCTTCTCCACTTCTTCACCCTGGTAACCACAGCCCCAGGCCCCTCTCTGCCTGAGGGTGGTACTGAATACTGGTGCTGGACTTCTTCCCAGGTACAACTTACCTACATGTGTCGTTGGGCAGAAACCTCAGCTGGAAGGTCTCTGCCAAATTTGCTCACTCGGACAACAGCGAGATGTGCTATACCACCAGGCAATAACCACTGGATCAGCTGTAAACTAAGTGATCAAGCCCACCTGCTCCAGGGAGGGGTATATGTGGGAGGATTAAGTCCCATGAATGTTCTTTTCTGACCCTGAGGTCTGTGGCTGTCCCAACCCTTGTGCTCTGTCCACCTGACGTCATGCCATGAGCCCCGGAAGGAAATCAAGGTGAGAATATGAGGGAAGGGTGGACCCAAGTGCTCCCCATTGTTCAGCTGCAGTCACCCCTAACTCCCCACAAGTAACTTATTTTCGGTGGTCTCCTGTGTCTAAGATGAGCATTCATGTTTCTGGTACTCTCCGGAGCCACCCTTCCCATTTTCATTCATCCACACGCTCAGCAGTTGGCTCATAACATAGAATGGTAAGGTAGGATCCAGAGGCTCCTCCAGCGAATCCAACATTTTGGGAGTTCCAACACCCTGTCCTGTGGTTTGGTGACTCATGCACCACCCCCTCCTATGTTTGGGGAATGTGACGACACCCCTTGAATAAAAGAGATCCAACCCTTGCTTCAGCTCAATGCCTTACAGCATCTGGACTGGTCTCTACTTCCATTACTCTTCAAATCACATCTTTCTGCTTCAAGAGGCATTATTATCCCTGATGACTTATTCACACACACAGATGCCCAGGCACCAACTTTGAATGTGCTACCTACCATCATACCACTTATTGTGTAATAAAACACTGGCCTTTAGGGAGTCAGGCAGAACTTACCCTCACTTCACTTAAACCAAATGTTTCCCTCTGAGTCTCAGGCTGGCACAGCCCTGGGGTCCTGGCTGAGAGAAGGAAGTGCTCCCCAAATCCAGTGAGGCAGAAACTGAACATGAATTTCAGACTCAATCATGTGTGCCCTAACAAGTAGTCTGGGAGACTGAGCTGGGACACTCCGGGAAGTATAATTTTGCAAGAAAATCTGTGTCACGGGACTGGTGGAACAGTATTTGATGGAGACCTTGTAAGAACACAGACCTACCAACCTCACTTGCCATAGAGCCTGATGGGCCCATTTCCACTCAAGGGTAGAGAGACAACCAGGCTGGAGGAGAGTAGGCTGGCAAGACGGCTACAGCAGAGAGGATGTGAAAGCTCCAAGGACTGGACCATCCACCTCTAGCTGCCAGGGTGCACTCTGCACCAGTTTGGCACCAGACGCCTCTCCTGACCTCCATCTCAGCGACTACCCTGAACTTCCCTCCTGTGTTCCCTGTACCATCCCTCTTGCTCCCCAGCTCACTGGGTCCAGGCTCTATCCTCAAGCCCTTTGCTGAACCCAAGGAAGGAAAAGCGAAAGTATTGGTGCCTGAGCCTCAGGGGTGAGGGCTAAAGAGGAGAGGAGGACAGTGTGCAGATTCCTGCATGAAGGTGGTACTGGGGAATGGGGGTGGGGTAGGGACTCCATTGAGAGGGCAGGGCCCGGGAAGGGGGAAGATGAGCACACCTGTGCCTGTTTCCACCTGCTGAAGTACACGTGCAGGCAAGGTCACTAATGGCAAGTCAGGGGAGGGATCCAGGGTGCTCTGATAGGAAAGCCGAGTGGTCAGGGCAAGCAGGACAATGAGAACAGTGAGAGAAAGGGGATGGATCGGAGCTCTGTGAAGTGGTCATGAGTTCCTTCTGATGGGGAGGCAGAATGGCAGTGGTGAATGGGAACCGCCAAATCCCAGAGGAGGGTGTTTAGAGAACTCTAAGAGGACCTTCAGGGGAAAGGGGGGATGTGGCAACGTGGCCAGACAGAGCCCATACAGAACACAGACTTGGGGTGCTCCACTGGCCTGATGGCCTGGATGGTAGCAGAGGCTGACCCAGAGTCCCCACCACAGGATGGCAGAGGTACTGTTCTTGAACAGGCTCTGATGTGGGGCAGCTCCCCACATCAGCTCCCCAGGCCTCGCCCCACTCCCCCAAACCCCTACCCCCCAGAGAGAGGACAGAACACGAGAAGTCCTTTAATCAAAAACTGCTGTGAAACTGGGGCAGAGAGGGGGCAAAGCAAGGGGGAGAGGATGCCCTGGTGGACGCAGAACAGGAGGGAACAAGCTTGGCCACAGCTCGCCGGCCCCAAAAGTAACAGCTGCTCCTCTTGCAGGAAGATGCTGGGCTCAACCTGTGAAACAGCAGTCAGGGAACAGACTCAAGCCAGGGCCAGCCCACAGCCCTGCTCAACAGCCAGGACTGTGGGAAGGGTATGGTGTGTGTAACACTCACTTCAAAGGACCTGGAACTTGTCAGCCAGGTGCTGCATGGAGGCTGGCAACAGGGAGAGGCATAAGCAGCGCCGCTACCTAGACAGAGGGGATATAGAAGGCCTGTCCCCCCATGTCCCCAGTGGGGAACCTCCTGGCCCTGAAACCTGAAAAACCCACTCCCTCCTAGCTCTGATGCAAAGAGCTCTGGGCCTGATCACTCCCCACCACCTGAATTAAATGTGGAGCCCTTTCCTAAAAGGAAACAAAATGTGCCAGCAGCTCTCAAGCTTGGGGCCACACCCAAACCATGCAAACAAACAATCCAACAAGAACCTTAGAGGCCACACCAAGAATCAGTTAAAGGGAAGGATCAACAAGGCATCTCTACAAGCCCAATCAGAAGGAACTCTCTAGGACTCGCCTGGCTGGCAGAGTGTGCTCGGAGCCCACACAGTACTTTGCTACTTGTCCACACGCCCAGCTGAACATGCACCGCAGGCTCCAGGATCAGGCTTGCTAGGTTCTCCTCCCCACAGGAATGCTGATCCTGCGAGGCCCCCTGCACTTGCAGCCCACCCAGCTTCTGCACTAAGAACCCGCTGCTCTCTGTCCCTGGTTCCTCATACCAAGTTGCTCCTTAAGGTCGTCTATTTCTTTCTGTAGCACCAGACACTAGGCCAGCAGACACAGGAGGAAAGAAAAGGTTAGTATACACCCGCTCCCTCTCCTCCTCCTTCTCCTCTCCCCGGGCTCTCCACTCAAAGACAGTTGTCTAGACTACAAGGGAAAGACTTCCTCAGTGGAAAGGAGTGGTCCCACGAGGTGTGGGATGGCAAAGGGGGGAGGCCCACACTTTCAGTTGACTTGGATCCAGATTCCACCATGGGGTTTGTGCATTTCAGGAGCAAGAGGAAGCATTACCCAAAGACAGTCCAGGACCGCGTGGCGGCTGCTGCTTTTCCAGTCTTGGGGAATGGTCAGTGTTTCCTGTTCACCTGAGAGGAAAGGGCACCAATCCAGCTTCCCAGGCTCCCAGTGAGGTGGAAAGGGCCAAGCAGGCTCTAACGGAGGTGAGGCTAGCACCTGCTCTGCTGGCAACAATCCTCCTTGCACAGCTTGGCAGCCCAAACCTCTCTTGGGCCTGCTCCCCTGTTCCCAGGGGCAGCATTTTCACCATGATGGTCCCCAAGACTGAGGTTCTGGGTTTGAGTCTCAGAGCGGCAGCCACAGCCAGCACCTGGGAGAGCAAGGTGGGTGAACAGCACTTCACAGAAAAAGGCTTTTATGCTGCAGGTCTACAGCCGGAGTAGCTGTTGGGGCACTGCACCGATCAACCCTGCGAACAAATCCCACACAGAGGATGATGGGGCCAGGGCTGTTGACACCCTATTCCCATGGAAGAAGCGGCCTGAGAGCAAGGCTGAGCTCACCATAGGGAGAAGACAGAGAGGTTTTGCCCTCACCCCTGGTCCCCTCCCCCCATATCAAAACCCAGGACACTCACATGAGGGCCAGGCCTCTGGGCATGACTTCTTCTGGTTCAAGCCAAGGGCTCTGAGTTTCCTGGATCCTAGGGCCTGTGATGTTGAGGTCGGCACTGTGGGTTCTCCACGGTGCACCCACGGACGAGATGGCCATGTCCGTGAGTGGGCAGTTAAAAGAAAGTTTTATCACCAATCTGAGCTAAGGTGTGTGTGTGTATGTATGTGTGTGTGTGTGTGTGTGCATACCAGTGCATTTGTATGTCTATGTCTTCTGTGATGTGAGAACCTGTGATTTGGGCCAGGCTGAGGCAGGGATTTGGGAAGAAATTGCAATGTTAATCTGTTTAGCACTTTCTCTGTCAATCAGCCCCAGGCAGCAGCAGAGCTGAGCTGAGGACAACAGTGTGGCACTGAAGAATCCGGGCCCCTGAAAGGTTTGCGGAAACAGCCAGGAAACAGGATTCAGGAGTGATGTGACAAAATTCGAAACTCTGTGAAGCTTTTAAGGGGCCCCTTGACCTAATTTGGCTACCAGCCCTCCCTCCACTCCAGCCCCAGCCTCACGGAGTAGGCTGGGAAAGGTCAAGGGTGGAGGACCAAGTGAGAGGTAACAGCAGGAAGGCCAGGGGTCTCCAAATAGAGGAAATAGCCGCAAGTGTCAGACATTTTTATCTCTCTAAGCGGCAGGAGAACAAACTAGCATATTTTTCTTCTCTATACAAATTAAAGGGAGGTTTCTTAAAAATATTGTGTTGCCATAATGACACCCGGCTTCGCCTGAAGTTAGCTATTCTCGAGTCTAGAGATAACCAATGCCTTTTCTTATGGAAATGTTTGTCTTAAGCTATGCTAATGTACTATCCTTTACCCACTCTGTCTCCAAAGTCGTTCCGCCTCTTGGCCAGAACCTACTTGACAAACCAGTATGGATATTGTTCCCCAATCTATGTAAATGAACTATTTGTATGGTGGTCTGCCCTTCTTCAAGATTCAAGTTAATCATTTATGGCCCAGGATAAACCATTTATCCCAAATGCATCTTATGGGTGAGGGGCCTGGTGCCATTCTGAATTTTAAATATTCCCTTTCTTTCATAACAGACTGCTAGTGACTATATAACATCCAGCTAAAGACTAGCAGGGGGTACTCTTTCTGCCCCCTTCTGATGCCTATGTCAAAGCTTTCTCTATCTCCTTATACTTTAATAAAACTTTATTACACAAAAGCTCTGAGCGATCAAGCTCGTCTCTGGCCCCGGATTGAATTCTTCTCCTCCGGGGCCAAGAATCCTGGTGTATTTGCGTGATTCAACAACAACCTTTCACAAGTCAGCACACCCAAAGTGCTATCTTAATGATTGTCCCTTGTAAAAGTACCCCAATCTGGCATCCTAATGACCCACTGACTGAGGGGCTCCCAACGACGACCCTTGAAGGATGGACAAGGGAATACAGGTAAAGAAGTGTGTCCTGGGAAGGTGGGAGGGAAGAGTATGCAGTGAGGAGGGGCCTGGCCTACTCATTTGGCCCTTTGGACTGGCTCTTTATTTGGTTTTTGTCTTCTCCCATCACAGCCATTGCCATCACCGCCTCTCGCGCCTGCCTGGCCTCAGATTTCTTCCCAGTGCTGGTGCTTTGGACTCTTTGGCTCCGCAAGGGACCAAGGTATACCTCTTGGAGCTCCCAAGCAGCGGAATCCGGAGATTGGGGGCAAGGTGGCGGTTCCAGTGGAGTAGCCAAAGTTCGCTGCCTCCAGGAAGGAAGGTTCTCCCCAGGCAGGTTTGGAGACTCCCTCGAGGGATTTCTTCTCCTGGCCCCCTTCCTCCTAGGAGTGGCCCACGGCGGCTACCTGTAGCAGCAGCTGCAGTAGCTGATGCTACGGTACTCCCGGGTAGGTGGGCTGGATACCCCCCTTCCCCCAGAACACGCTCTGCATTTTCTTGGGGGGGAGATGTCCAAATCTCCATTGCCCTGCCTGTCCTGCCTTTCCACACTGAAGTGAATCCTTGCAAGACGAGACAGGAAAGTGCCTGGCATGTTAAGGGGTTCTCCCTGCCTTGGACATTCGAATGTCTGGGTGCGTCCTTGAATCCTCGAGGCTGTTGAGCTTGACCTGGCCTCCTTTTTGGTATAAATGTTCACCCTCATCAGGTCTACCTCACTGAACTCATCAGAAGACTCGAGGTCAGACAGCAGCCCATACAGGCCTTCCACGTGGAGTGGGAGCCACTGTGATCAGCCACGATCAACCTACTCTTAGTGCCTCCTTAGGGTCCCCCAGGCCGGCCGCCACAATTGGGCTCAGCCACTGGAGAGGGAAGCCCAACCGGCCGCCCCGTTCCCTCACGAGCTCATCAGTCAGCCACGCATAAATGCTGGGACCTCCTTGAGGTGCGCCACAAGATGGGCACTTCAGTGATCGCATAGCTTTCTGGGGACAGGTATGTGCGGATGCCCACACGTCCAGGTTCCTCAGCTGCTGCAGATGGCTGCTGCCACCAGACTCGTCAAGCCAGTTGCAGGCCATCACCTTGACGGTGGCCAGGGAGCCAGGTTGGCCTTCGTGGCCCACAGCAACCGGCTTCTAGCTTCCAGCACCTCCGCCTCTGACTTGAAGCCCTCAGGGTTGGTACCCATCCCCATCCTCACACTCATCACTTGTGGTGCCCTCTTTCAGGCCTGTCCAGGTTCCCCAGGTGTAGAGCTGGCCTGAGGGCGGGGATCGCTCCTGCTCTCTCGGGCGAAACACCACTCCCTAAAAAGACACCTCATCATCGGGAGCTCATGTCATGATCTGGGTGGCCCCTGGACTGGGCTGCAACGATTCATCAACCAGGTTACAGTGTGGTGGTGGTGCGAGTCAGGGCAGTGTGAGGTGTGCAGAGCACTCTAGCATGAACAGCGGATCAAGCAGGCATAGGTATCCCACACACAAGACTGCTGCAGTGGTGCCAGGCTGTCAGCGTGCCTGGACACCTGTGCTGCAGCCTCGTCATTGGGGGTTCCTCTCAACCAGGGTACGACTTGTTGGCCCTCGCCCTCGAGGCGTAACCAATGGTCAGCGATGGTCTTTCTGGCTGTGTTGCTGCCAGACCAAAGGCTCAACAACCAGTCAGTATTTGGCGAGTGAAGGTGATGGTGCGAGTAACCTCTTTCAAGCCTCTTGTCCCACCTCCTGCTGTCTTGCATTCCTTCCATAGATATAGTATTGTCACAGCTCTGAGCCCTGACTCTGTACAAAGTGGTTAGAGCGGGAAGCAGGAAGGTACTGAGGGCACTGGTCTCCTGGAAGGTGAGGATGAAACATGCAGGATGGAGGCCGCTGGGTCACCTAGATAGTGCTGAAAAACATTGGCGCAGCCTCCCTGCCACCAACGAGCCTTATGAGCAACGCCAATTCGGACAGCAGATATGGGCAGAGGAATGCCGCAGGGTCACAGTGATCAGTAGGTTTCGCATATCTACTCTCTCATGTGAGGCCCAGAGGCATAGAGGGGCTATACTTTTCCTGTATGTAACGATCTTCTGCCTCAACTCTCCATCAGCAACGCTCTCTCTGGCGAGGGAGGCGATTGGTGGAGGACAAGACCGTGGATTGACCCAGCTACAAGCATTCCATCAGTTACTTTCCCCACTCTGAGGCACGTTATGTGAAGAGAAGAGAAGTCGCGTTCCAGATTAACACCCACAAGAATCTCAGGCCACTTGCTATCTTGAGAGTGGAAGTAAACCTACATGGGTTTAAGCACTTAGGACGATCAAGCTCCAAGCTAACCCTCTGGAATGGGAAGGCTTGAGGTTAAAGCCTGTAACCTTGCGGAAGAATCCTAAAATAAATGCGAGTAATTCGTGCATTATATCATGGCCCAAAACTGGAGTGACGACAAGCACCTTTCTCCGGCATAACAGCTACCCCTCCCGGAGCGGCCCGGTGTAGTTCAACTCTTATAGCCCTGCTCTGCACTGTCACCTCAAAGTCCTCTCATTGAGCGAGCTCAGTCAGTGGCTAGATCTCTAGAGTAAGATTGGACTTATAGTACAAGAAAATACCTTTGCTAAAGGACTCAGGCGGGGCCCTGGGCCTGGCACTCTCTAAGTGCTGTACATAAATAGTAATGCTTCCTTGTGACACTCCTAGGACTAAGTACCAATGAGTATAAGCCTCTTACAGGTGAGGAAACAGGTTCTGAGAGGTTCAGCCACTGCCCAAGGGCATTTGGCCCGTGCAGATCACTGGCAGAATTGAAACCAAGCAATATGACTCCAGAGTCCTTGCTTTGAGCCAAAGGTCTAAATTTGAACAAAAATAATAAAGCGATTTTTTTTTCCTCTGTTCCAGGAAGTCCAGCGCCTGGTACTTGTTGTTAAAAAACACATGCACAGTGGCATTGGTGATGGGAAAAACTGAGAACACTCCCAATTCTCATCAGTAAGCAAAGGGATCAACGCAACATGGTGTAGCATCCAGTAGATACAAGTGTGGCAGTCCAAAAAGATGGATCAGGCCATTATCATCGATTTCAAAAGCATCCTCCTGACTTCATACTGCAAGTTGCAGGATGTGCTGTTGGATCACTTGTAAATTTATTAAAACCCCTGATGAATCCTATCTAATGTTTATAGTCTTTGGGTGTATGTATGTTTCAGGTTCTGAGTGTGTTTTTCACCCTGGGAAATATATTGGATAGCTCCTAACTGGATCCAGTAGGTGTATGGAACAAAGTTTTGGCCTTGGATCTCCCCGGGTTGGTTAGAAGGTGTACAGTAGGTTTCTTTAGGCTCAATGTTGCCTACAGGTACCCTGAAAGCAGCGCTTCAGTCTGCCTTAATGGGGCATGCTGGGTTCAATCAGTTCTCCAATGTATATTATTGGCCACAAACTTTTTCCTTCAGTGTGGAATAGAAGAATATATACTCTTTATAGAAGCTTTAAAAATTCACCCAGGAAGCTTTATGATAGTAACCAAGGGAATGCGTGTCCCTATGTGTGTCCTTAAAGCTGAAGCGAGTCTCTTATAGGCACCATATAGTTGAGTTTTTGCTTTTTTATTCATCCGACCATTTTGTCCCTTTTGTTGGTGAACTCAACCCATTTAGAGTAATTATTTATATTTAGGGACTTACTTATACCATCTTATGGATTGCTTTCTGGTTGTGTAGTATTTGCCATTGTTTTCTTTCCCCTCTGTTTCTGCCTACTTTTGTAAATGAAATTTCTGTGATGGCATGCTCTGTTTTCTCTTTTAAATATTTTGTGAACTTATTTTAGATTTTGCTTTGTGATTATTATGATGTTTACATAAAGCCTCTGATAACAGTCTGCTGCTGCTGCTGCTAAGTCGCTTCATTCATGTCCGACTCTGTGCGACCCCATAGACGGCAGCCCACCAGGCTCTCCCGTCCATGGGATTCTCCAGGCAAGAACACTGGAGTGGGCTGCCATTTCCTTTCCAATGCACGAAAGTGAAAAGTGAAAGTGAAGTCGCTCAGTCGTGTCTGACTCTTAGCAACCCCATGGACTGCAGCCTACCAGGCTCCTCCATCCATGGGATTCTCCAGGCAAGAGTACTGGAGTGGGTGCCATTGCCTCTCGTCATAACAGTCTAGTATATGCTAATAGCCAGTTATCATTGTTTGCTTACAAAAAGCTCCATCCTTTTATCCCCTTTTGATATGTTTGATAGCACAATTTACCTCTCTTTATATTGTGTATCCATTAACAAATTATGTTATAATTTTTAAAAACTTGTAACTTTATGCTTGAGTATAGTTGGTTAACAATGTTTTGTTATTTTCAGGTATACAGGAAAGAGATTCAGTTATACATATATATGTTTCTATTCTTTTTTTCAATTCTTTTCCCATTTAGATTATTACATAATATGAGCAGAGATCCCTGTGCTATACAGTAGACCTTATTGGTATCCATTTTAAATATGTAGCGTGTATCCGTCAATGCACATTCCCTAACTATCCTCCTCCACACTCTTCCCCCTGGTAACCATTAGTTCATTCTGTGAGAGTCTGTATCTGTTTTGTAAATAGTTCAGTTGCATCTTTCCTTTTTTCAGTTAGCATATAAGGAATATCATTGATATTTGTCTTTCTCTACTTACTTCACTCAGCTTGACAATTTTTGGAGAGTCAATTTCTAGTAGGTTGATAAGAAGTCCAAGGTCCTGAGGAGGAGAGAGGGTCTGGAATTCTCAAGGAGAAGGAAAAGACCAAACATCTTTTTTTTTTTTTTTGCTCTATAATATGGCCAACCCCGAGGGCTTCACCAACAACCTATAGGATAACTAAGCAGAGAATTGAACATTGTGGCACGTGGGTGCCACATTGTCTAAGAGTAAATTGCTGAAATTGCTTGAGTTAGCACCTGAAGCTCTCAAGCTTATTAATGGGCGAAATCTTACAATGTACTGACTTCTCATGATATGAGTGGAATCTTAAACTCTAAAGTTAATATTTGCGATGAGAGACAGTTGGCTTCTTATAAATATCATGTCATTGTTGTTAGAAGGGCCAATAACTAAGCTTACAGTTTGTGCGAAACTTAAATCCTGCCACTTTCTTCCTGAAAAGGAAGATGAAACACACCGATGCATGATTTGTTCCCAATTCCTAACTTCAAACTATGCAGCTTGGGAAGATTTAATGGATTACCCCATTAGACAATTCTAGCATGGATATATTTACAGATGGCAGTTCTTTTGTTCAGGAGTGGAAGCAGAAAGCAGGTTACACTATGGTTACATCTGAAACAGGTTTTAGAGGCAAAGTCTCTGTCCTCCTGGTTACAAGTGCCCAGATTGGCTGACTTGTTTGCTTTGACCCAAGCCTTAGAGTTAAGCAAAGGGCAGTGGTGTAAATATCTACACTGATTTTAAGTATTGCTTATTGACTTTACATGCCCAGCTGCAATATGGAAAGAGAGACAATTTAAAACAGCAACAGGAAGAACCTATTAAACATTTCAACGAGAGTTGAGAGATTCTAACTGCTTATATGTCCCTGAAATAATTAGCTGTTATACGATTCAAAGGCACAGCAGGGACAGGAGTAATGTAGCCATAGCCTAGGGAAATCAGTTGATGATTCCCAAAGCTGGAAAAGCAGTGCTTTACGAACTCCCTCTCCTACAATTGCCCCTAGTCTGGAAAGGTCCTGCTTAACAGGAAAAAACAGAAATATAATGAAGAAGAATTAGAAAGATATGAGAAAAGAGAGCCAAAATTCTGATAGAGGATGAGTATTATAGTCTGAAAGATGCGACCAATTTTAATTAATTCCTGAAAATGCTCAATGGGAAATTCTTAAGGGTTTACCCCAGAGTTTTATTAGGTGTTGAGAGCACTTACCAGATGGCTTCTCCACTATTTGAGGGTAAAATCTAATGAAACCTTTAAAGACATTATCAAGAGATATGAGGTTTGTCAGAAAAATAACCAAAGACTGAAAAGTTAGCAAAAACGGGGTTTTACAACGAAGTGGAACTATCCTGGAGAGGACTGAAAATTGATTTTACTCATATGCCAAAAACAAATGGATTTCTTGCCTAAAGTCTGGGTAGACACTTACTGGGTGGATTGAGGCATTTTCCTGCTGTAGTGAACAGGCTAAGGAAATTATAAAAATTTTAATTTCATGAAATTATTCCCAGGTTTGGGCTGCTGTGGAGCCTCCAGAGCAATAATGGCTCTGCCTTTAAAGCTGCTGTAACTCAAGGGGTGTCAAAAGCTCTAGGAATAGAATATCACTTCCACTGTTCCTGGAGACCCCAATCTTCAAGAAAGGTAGGAAAGGGCTAATGACATTATGGAGGCATCTGCCATAAATGACCCTCAAGAGATTCGGGACAAATTGGCTTGAAGTTCTACTCATAGCTTTAATAGGGTTTGGACTGCCCTAAAAAGGAAGGACCTTCCCCTTTGAATGTATCTATGAAGAACTTTCTTATCATAGACATTGTTTATGACCCCGAAGCCTTAGAATTAACTAATTATGTGACTCAGCTTTCCACCCTTTCACGAGCATTATGGAAACCCAGGAGGTGACTCCCCACCCTCAGCCTCTGAGTCAACAAGCTGCATTGAGCAAGACTGAGGTCCAATAGAGACATTGGATCTGGAGAGCATCTCTTGAGCTCCTCTGGGAGGCCCTTACCAGCTTATTCTTTCTTCTCCCACAGCTGTCAAGGTGCCAGGAATTGATTCTGGGTGCAGCCACAACTCAAGTTAAAAAAGTGGCACCAGACCAAAACTAAACAATGTCATTTATGTCTTTATCCTCTATGCTTTCACCTTTAACTTTTCAGATGGCCTGATAATATATGTGGGCCTGCTTCTGCTGACTCAAAAAGTCCTGAGTCTGCCTGTTTGACCCTCAAGACAATGCCTTCCTGTCCTGGGCTCATTCTTATGCTGCATTCCACAATCGGTCTAATTGCTGGGTCTGAGAGCACTCCCTCTTCATCAGTTGAAGGCTTCCAACGGCTGTTTCTCCATTATCAAGGGAAAACTTTCGTTAACTCTGTCAATATCTCCACCAACAACAATCACATGTGATGCCCTCTCTTTAATCTGATGACATCTAGCATACTAAGATGGATTGGTATAACACTTTATACCTTGGACATTAACCATGGACAATAATGTGACTTTCAACATTGATTATACATTATCTTGGTTTAATGACTATTTTGCTGCACATGAGAAGCTAAATGGGTCTAGATCTGGTGGTTTCCTACCTGATGTTTATCAAATATGGGATGAGGTCATATAGCTAACTCCTGAAAAGGAAATCTACTATCTAATTCTCCCATATGCTGGGAATAAATAGAGCCATCCCCAGAAGTTAGCTGACAACTTAATTATAATGATTGTGAAACAATTGGGATTTTTGCTTAAGAAATTGCATGTAATCATTCCTGGTGTTGTCCAATTCCAGTTCAGGTCCTCCTTTTGCCTGGCCAGAACTCACTGGGACTGGGATCCCTCAGTCACACTGCGTTTGCTCCAAATGAGACCTACTGGATTATGTGGCTCCGCCTACGCCTAGTGCACGTGGCTTATCCTGCTGGATAGGGAGATGTCACCCTATCTCTTTACTCATGGTTTACTTTTACTCAATAACTTCCACTATTTTCCAGAGCTTGCAGAGAAGCTGCTAATCTGCACACCATAAAACCACTGGGCAAGGTCTGTATTTTCACTGGTACGCTTATATGGTGCAATATTCATTCCTCTCTGGAACTACAGAATGTTATGCTAGAGTTGATGCTCTTGACTAATTCACTCAGTAGGCTTTACGAAGACTCTCAAAGCTATTTCAGCCCTTAATGCTGAACAAACAGAAATTAGAAAGGTGGTTTTTAGCAAAACAGAACTGGCCTTAAGATATTCTAACAGCCACACAAGGAGGAACTTGTGCTATTATTTATAACCAAATGTTGTACATATAACCAGATAAGAAAACACTCATGTTATTGCACTTGACTAAACACATGAACAGGATTTGATTCAGGCTTATAGATTCCTCGTGAAGCCTCCAGTCACTCACTTTGGGAACGTTTAACTACATCCCCATGGTGGAAAACTACCTAAATTGTAACAATTTAATTGTTGTTTTTATTGTTTGCTCCACTGTATCTGTAATGTGTAACTGGATTATTTCTAACTGTATGGAAAAGCTTCTAAGTTACAAAGGTTTTGTCTAGGCTTCTTTGAGTGCCACAGCTCCTCCACTATATTTGGGGCCCCTGGATCAGAGACCCTCAATATGAGGTTAGGAAGAATATGTTGCCTTAACAATTTAGGGATGTTGCCCCTCACACAGCAGGAAGTAGTTATGGAATGAAAATGACACCCCTTTCCCTTGGCAACATAAATCTCCTAAAGAAAAGGGGGAAATGAGAGAGTTGATTTCTAAGTAGGTTGATAAGAAGTCCAGGGTACCTGAGAGGAGAAGAAGGATGTGGGGCTCTTTGAAGAGGTGATGGGGTTTGGAATTTCCCAATAGGAGGAAAGGACAATGTCTTTTTTTCTCTACATTTCTTAGTCTTAGTCACATAAAACATTTTTTTTTCTTTAACCTGGAACTGATGATTAACACAAGAACAGCAACTGAGCTTAAACTCTGTACTAAGGATTATATAACAACATGTATTTCCTTGAGTTTCCCAAAGAATAGCAAGGAGAGATAAATTAAGCCTCCTCAGTGATCCGTGCAAAGAAAATAGAGGAAAACATTGAATGGGAAAGACTAGAGATCTCTTCAAGAAAATTAGAGATACCAAGGGAACATTCATGCAAATGGGCTCCACTAAAGGAGCAGAAATGTATGGACTAACAGAAGCAGAAGATATTCAGAAGAGGTGGCAAGAATACACAGAAGAAACTGTACAAAAAAGATCTTTACGACCCAGATAATCATCGATGGTGTGATCACTGACCCTAGAGCCAGACATCTGGAATGTGAAGTCAAGTGGGCCTTAGAAAGCATCACTATGAACAAAGCTAGTGGAGGTGATGGAATTCCAGTTGAGCTATCTTCAAATCCTGAAAGACGATGCTGTGAAAGTGCTGCACTCATATGCCAGCAAATTTGGAAAGACTCAGCAGTGGCCACAGGACTGCGAAAAGGTAGTTTTCAATTCCAATCCCAAAGAAAGGCAATGCAAAGAATGCTCAAAGCACCCCACAATTGCACTCATCTCACAGCTAGTAAAGTAATGCTCAAAATTCTCCAAGCCAGCTTCAGCAATATGTGAACCATGAGCTTCCTGATGTTCAAGCTAGTTTTAGAAAAGGCAGAGGCAACAGAGATCAAATTGCCAAACATTCCGCTGGATATGGAAAAAGCCAAGAGAGTTCCAGAAAAAACATCTCTTTTTGCTTTTATTGACTATGCCAAAGCCTTTTGAATGTGTGGATCACAGTAAAACTGTGGGAAATCTGAAAGAGATGGGAATACCAGACCACCTGACCTGCTCTTGAGAAACCTATCTGCAGGTCAGGAAGCAACAGTTGAGAACTGGACATGGAACAACAGACTGGTTCCAAATAGGAAAAGGAGTACCTCAAGGCTGTATATTGTCACCCTGCTATTTAACTTATATGCACCAGTACATCATGGAGAAACGCTGGGCTGGAAGAAGCACAAGCTGGAATCAAGATTGCCAGGGAAGAAATATCAATAACCTCAGATATGCCAGATGACACACCCTTATGGCAGAACAGTGAAGAGGAACTCAAAAGCCTCTTGATGAAAGTGAAAGTGGAGAGTGAAAAAGTTGGCTTAAAGCTCAACATTCAGAAAACGAAGATCATGGCATCTGGTCCGATCACTTCATGGGAAATAGATGGGGAAACAGTGGAAACAGTGTCAGACTTTATTTTTGGGTGGGCTCCAAAAATCACTGCAGGATGGTGATTGCAGCCATGAAATTAAAAGACGCTTACTCCTTGGACAGGAAAGTTATGACCAACCTAGACAGCATATTCAAAGCAGCAGACATTACTTTGCCAACAAAGGTTCATCTAGTCAAGGCTATGGTTTTTCCAGTGGTCATGTAAGGATGTGAGAGTTGGACTGTGAAGAAGGGCTGAAGAGCCAAAGAATTGATGCTTTTGAACTGTGGATGTTGGAGAAGACTCTTGAGAGTCCCTTGGGACTGGCAAGGAGATCCAACCAGTCCATTCCTAAAGGGAGATCAGTCCATGGGTGTTCTAGTGGAAGGAACTGATGCTAAAGCTGAAACTCAAATACTTTTGGCCACCTCATGCCAAAGAGTTTGATCTCGATCTGGAAAAGAGCCCTGAATGCTGGGAGGAATTGGAGGGCAGGAGAAGAAGGGGACGACAGAGGATGAGATGGCTGGATGGCATAACCGACTCGATGGACGTGAGTTTGAGTGAACTCCGGAGTTGGTGATGGACAGGGAGGCCTGGCTGCTTGCATTCATGGGGCGCAAAGAGTTGGAACCGCACTGAGTGACTGACTGGACTGACTGAACTGAATAACATGCCATGCATAAACAATGCTTAAAAATTTAGAGGAAAAGGAAAGAAAGGAATGCACATAAGGAAGAGTGTGCTTATTCTTGATAAGGAATGGGGCTAAGATAAGACAGGAAAAACTTCAGGAGTCCCTTGGGAAGCCAACCACTATCCCCTTCTGTGACTTGGGGGGTACACACTTGATAATCAATTATTAAACTCCACGTATATATTGTGACTTTATCTCTATGTTCATTTCAGTATAATTGGAGAAAAATATAATGCTAAAAGGGAAATACGACATCCCAGTGTAAGCATATGTGATATACGTTCTAACCCAGAAGTAGAACCAAAATTACTTCTTTGTATAATATACATATCTAATTGAGATTAGTAAATCTTATTTTCATTTAAGATTAATAGCTTTAATTTCAACAGCTCAAAGCTTTTTTACTAAAATAGAAAAGTGAATGGCTTAGATAACTGTATATCAATCATTTTTTAATACATATTCCATATTTGAGTAGTACATTGATCATTCAGCAATTTAATTGTGAAATTTGTGCTGAACACACAGAAGTGATTGTATTGGTCACAGTTCTCAGAGAGTTTCCCCCTCCCATCCCACTCTTCTCATACAACGGAGCGCCAAGAACCTGAGAAAAAGAAATAAGGCCAAAAATCCGGAGCGATGTCCCGCATTGTAATACACCGATTTGACCAGCGAAGGGCAGTAATCGTCTAAGGCTGGTTTGTGGGGAAGGGCAGATGCCATCCATGCCTTGGAGTATCCTCCTGTTCTTTTGATTAGTCTATTAACCCTGAGACTGAGGGCTTTATTTGGTGCAATAAAGGTGGTGTGGTGATGGTACTGGTGGTTGGATGGCTGCATCTCCCTTGCCCGTTTGACACTTATATCTCAACACAGCCTTCACCCCCTGCTCCCCGCAGAGGCAGCTATTTTCTTCGTCAGACAGAACTGAGACCATTGATGTGCTAGACTGGGTTGTGCTCCATCCTTCTAACTGGAAGAGAGGCATAGGTGGGTTGCAGCCCTTCAAGCCCTTCCCTTGTTCTTTGTAGGGGAGCAAAGCTGAAGAAATTTCCTGAAATGTTAGCTCCAACCCCGCAGTGAGTGCCCCTGCTTTTGTTTCTAAGTCTTGTGGCCCAAGTGAAGGTCCACACTGGTTCGTGGCATTGATAACGGTCCAATAGGAAGAATTGGTCATGTTTTTTTTTAAATGCTCATTGAATTGAAGAATGAAACAAATCATTTTCTGGCCACTGCCTTCTACTCAAAATGACATTTCCCATTATAAATACGATTCCTCTTCTAAAGCTTGTTGTTTATAATTCCAGCTATTATAATTTGCCTCCTTTTTTAAGCATGGGCCTGAAGCAGAGATGAGTGAAATGTATGCTTGAGACTTTATTTAAGTGACTAGTAAATGTAAAGGTTCTTGATTTCTTTGGATTTTTCGGGTCTTTTGGTTTTTTTTTTTACCTTATCTGCCTCAGAAGAATTTTGAAAAAAAAATTGTTTTGGCCTGGGTTTATAATGTCAGCTATTTTTCCCCGTGGTTTTCTGCTTGTTTTTTTTTTCTTTAGAAATCTAACGCTACGTGCTTACATGTGTTAAGTCACTCAGTCCGTGTCCGACTCTGTGTGCCACAGACGGCAGCCCCACCAGGCTCACCCCGTCCCTGGGAATTCTCCAGGCGAGAACATCTGGCAAAGCTGGGGTTGCCAATTTCCTTTTTCAAAAGCATGGAAGTGAAAAGTGAAAGTGGAATTTGCTCAGTCGTGTCCGACTTAGCGACCCCATGGACCTGCAGCCTACCAGGCTCTCCATCCATGGGTTTTCCGGCGAGAGTACTGGAAGTGGGGTGGCCATTGTCTACTCCTGAGGGGTGTACAAATGAGGAATCTGAGAGTAGAGGACAGTGCCATGTCCAGGCCAAGCAGGCAGTTCAACTCTACCTGTTCAGTCCCCACTTTGCTGTCGTTAGGACAGAAGCACCTTGCATCGCCTCACACTCGAGAACTCTTGTGGATG
>NW_020191050.1:127535-156909 GCF_002263795.3 Bos taurus
AAAAAAGAGAGAGATTATACATCACAGGCCTTGCCTCAGCCCTAAGCCTTCCACTTCCAGTGGGAAATCTGTGGCAGGGCCCAAGGCATAGGTTAAAGAAATACATCCGGGTCCCAGGGGTAGGAGGAAGGCCGAAGCCTGGCCTCATTCATCGCACCTCTGTTGCCTTTCTGCCTCATGCCTTTCCCTTCTCCAGCCTGGGAGACAGTGGCAGCTGCCTTGGAGAGCCCTAGGCCCCATTCTGCCTGGTTCTGCTGCCTGTCCAACTCCTGGGAAGTTGTTCCCTCCCCATCACATCCCCACCTCACCAGCACCAGCCCCAGGTCTACCGCTCTCTCTGGACTCTTGAGCGAGACTGGCACAAGCAGAGAAGGTAGAGTAGATGAGCCCTGAAGAGGGCGCTGGCTGTGATGGGCACAGTAATCATGCCCAAAGATGTCCAAGTCCTAATCTCAGCAGTTGGTTATATGTTCCTTTGCATGATAGCAGTGGGTTAGCTTGCAGATGCAATAAAGGCTGCTACTCAGCTGACTTTAAGTGAGGAGACTCTCACCTGCAATTGGCAGGTCCGGCCGGGCACTTTGGGGCTGCCGGGGTTGCCATTGGACTGTCCCTGTGTGACCCAGGGAGCAGCGTCTGAATGACTAGTGTGCTTGTTGTACCCGTGCTTGTGCAATGCTGACGTCCTGGTAAGATTCACTTTGTTTTAAAAGACTTACCATTTCTATTTCATAAAATAACCCATGCAAACATAGAAGAGAATTCCATTGAATTAAATATGAGTTAAACAGACAATACATATACACATTATAGAGAAGGTAAGCCCTCAATCTGACAAATACGTAGGTAACAATCAACCCATGTCACTATACCCAGGTTACATAAGGTACATTGCACATTCAAGAGCCACCTATATATCCTTTTCCCTGAAGGAATCCTCATGGATAAGTCTGCCTACTGCCTAATTTCATTTTCTTTACATCCTTGAGGAGGCTGAACTATAGGGAGATAAGACAGATTGGGGTTGCCAGCATCTGGATATTGAGATAAGGGGTTAAACAACAGAAAAGCATGGAGCAATTTTGCAGGTGATGAAAACGTTGTGTTTCAAGTGAAGGTGTTTCCATGAGAGGATGTGTTTATACAGGCTCAGAGACCTTGTGAGTAAACTGTATTATTGACATACAAATACCCTTTTTCAACAACACAAGAGACGACTTTACACATGGTCTCACCAAATGGTCGATACCGAAATCAAATTGATTACATTCTTTGCAGCTGAAGATTAAGAATTTATTTATAGTCAGAAAAAACAAGACCTGGAGTTGACTGTGGCTCAGATCATCAGATTCTCATGGCAAAATTCAGGCTTAACCTAAAGAAAGTGGTGAAAACCTCTAGACCAGCCTGGTATGACTTAGATCAAATCCACTATGATAATGGGGCAGAGGTAACAAATAGATTCAAGGGATTAGAATTTGTAAACGATCTGTTTGAAGAACTATGGACCAAAGTCTGGAATACTGTAAAGAATCTGAGAAGAAATGGATATGTGTAGATGTATAACTGAATCACTGTGCTGTACACCTGAACCTAACACAACATTGTAAATCAATTATACTATAATTAAAAATAAAATTAAATTAAAAGAAATATTTTTAAAAGTACATCATGAATACATATTGACACTACTTATTTTTTTTTCTAAACATGATTTTCTCCCACAAACCTTATTCCTGATAAGGAATGTTTTGTCACCTTAAATTTAACCAAGTTTGTATTCCCAACACTCTATCCCCTGTAACCAAAACGGAGTATGCAGGGCGATTGACTGTATGAAGCTGTTGTTTCAACTTCTAGTGTTAATCAGTGCTGCACTGTCCACCGTATTCTTTAAGGTCTTGGGAGTGACTCTCGATCTTACAACCCAGCACCCAGCACTTAATCCGAATAAGCCCAGACATCACTGTTACTCATTGGCAACCCAGATCTCTGACTTGATAATTCAGAGGAACGTATTTCAACACATACTGATGTCTCTAGGATGTGACTGGATCAGACACAACACAGTCCTACAGGAATAAGCCCTACAGGAATAACCCTTCACCGAGGTTCCAAGAAACAATTCACGTTCAAGGATGTGGCCTTAGAATTCACTCAGGAGGAGTGGGAATGCCTGGACCCTGCTCAAGAGGGCCTTGTACAAGGATGTGATGTGGGAGACTTATAGGAACCTGGTCTCTGTGGAGATTTCTCATATACATGTGATCAAGAAATTACAACTGAAAGCAGACACTGATAGAAGTCAAGTATTCCAAAAAGTGAAATTGCCTAGATATGGAAGAAATGAAAAGAGACATTGTTACCTCAAAATCATTAAGGAAAATATATATAACTTTGCGTCTCACCAGAAAAATGAGGTAAGAAGTTATAAAGGAATGTTTATGGGCTTCCCTGGTGGTTCGGCTGTTAAAGAGTCCACCTGCAATGCGGGAGACCTGGGTTCGGTCCCTGGGTTGGGAAGATCCACTGAAGAAGGGAAGTGCTACCCACTCCAGTATTCTGGCCTGGAGAATCCCATGGACTGTATAGTCCATGGGTGGCAAAATGCTGGACACGACTGAGTGACTTTCACTCACTGTATTCCTGGGAAGAATCTATTCATGGCATATTATGTATTTTCCTTTTTCATATCCTGTAGGATTCAGTTTGCTGATATTCTTTTTCTGGTTCTTGCTTCTATGCCCTGAGCATTAAATTTTGATGAAGTCCAGTTTATCAAGCCTTTTTTTTTTTTTTATGAATCATGTTTCTGGTGGTGTATCTAAGAAATTATTGCCTAACTCATGCTTACAAAGATTTTTCTCCTATGATTTCTTTTAACAGGCTTATAGTTTTAGGTTTTACATTTGAGTCTCTGATTCATTTGGCATCAAGTTTTGTGTGTGGTATGAAGCAAGGGTCTACGTTTGTGTTTTTCCATGATGATATCCAGTTGTAATAACACCACATGTTGAAAAGACTATCCTTTCCTCATTGAATTGAAAATTATTGACCATAAATATAAGGATTTATTTCTGAACTCTCAATTCTGTTCCAGTGATTTATTCCTATGCTAGTATCACACCAACTTGATTATCTGTATTTTTATAGTAAGTTTTAAAATCAGAAAGTGGATGTCTTCCAGTTTATTCTCCTTTAAGATATTTTGGATGTTCTGATTTTTTTTTTTTTTTGCATTTCCATATGAATTTTTGGATCAGCCTGTGAATTTCTACAGAGAAAGCCTGTTAGACTTCCAATACAGATTGCATTGACTCTATATATCAATTTGGGGAGAATATTGAGCCTAAATATTGAGTCTTACA
This sequence comes from Bos taurus, assembly GCF_002263795.3. Classification (NCBI taxonomy): domain Eukaryota; kingdom Metazoa; phylum Chordata; class Mammalia; order Artiodactyla; family Bovidae; genus Bos; species Bos taurus. The sequence goes on from NW_020191050.1 coordinate 130,904, forward strand.
ATCATGAACTTTCTATTTACTTAGATCATCTTTAATTTCCTTCAGCAAACATCAATTTGTGTTTCTCAATGCTTAAGTATTACATTTGGTTTATTAAATATATGCATAAGCATTTTATTCTTTTTGATGCTATAGTAACTAGAATTAAATGTTTCTTACATTTTTGGACTTTTTGTTATAGGTATAGAGCAACATGTGTGTCAGTCACTCAGTCGGGTCCAGCTCTCTGTCCATCGAATTCTCCAGGCAAGAATACTGGAGTGGGTTGCCATTCCCTTCTTCAAGGGATCTTCCTGACCCAGGGATCGAACCTGGGTCCCCTACATTGCAGGCAGATTCTTTACCATCTGAGCCACCAGGAAAGCCCTGTATATAGCAATAAGATTTATTTTATGTATTAATCTTACATTCTGCAACCTGTTGAACCTGTTTATTAGTTCTACCATTAGATCCATTCTTGTGGATTCCTTAGGATTTTCTGCATGATATCAAATCATCTGAGAATAAAAAAAAATTATTCTTTCCTTTCCTATCTGGATGACTTTTAGTCCTTCTTCTTCCCTGTTTGAACTGGCTGAAAATTCCAGTGCAATGATGATTAAAAGTAGTGAGCATGTCTTTGTTGCTAACCTTTAGGGAAAAGTATGCAGTCTTTCACCACTAAATATGATGTTAGCTGTAGGTTTTTCATAGATATTCTTTATCATGTGGAAGAAGTTTCTTTCTATTCCTAGTTTTTGTTGTTTTCACCATGGGAGGTGGTAGGATTTTTGTCAAATACTGTTTATGTGTCAGTTAATATGATCAACTTTCTTCTTTTAATGTAGTATATTATATAAATTAATTTTTAGATGTTAAATCAACCTTGAATTTCTAGAATTAATCCCACTTGGTTATGATTATAATCCATTTTATATGTTTATGAATTCAGTTTGTTAATATTTTCTTGAGGATTATTTCATATTTATTCACAAGAAAGGTTGATATGCAATATTCTTTATTTTGGATGACTTGCGTGTCTACAACATCAGGGTAATTGTGCTCGTCTTAGCCAATCATTAGCGATACTATTGGCTAGAAATACCTGGACTCCAAGGTGAGCCCCCACAGATATTTCCCCTTTCAGAATCAATGTCTGGCTACAGTCCACAGGGACGCAAAGAGTCAGACACGATTGAATGACTGAGCATGCATGCACGTTGTGGTTGAACTAGCCTTCATGGTTCTTATTATAATTGTAAAATGCTTTTCAGCATTAACCATCAGAAAACTTTTAAAGGACAAAGTTTATTACTCACAAGCCCTGGGGGGTATGTGGCATGCCTAGGACCACACCGAAAGGTAATGAGTGGAGAAAGAGAGCTGGGGCCTGGGGTTATATTTTTATTGGGGTCAAGAATAGGGGACTTAGTGTTTCTCAGATTTACTCTTTATTAATGAATTTTAAAACATAAGAATGGGAATTAAAGGACAAGAAAGGAAGAACAAGCAGCCAAAAGTTCAGTTATCCAAGTCAATTGAAGATCTCTAAAACAAAAAACAAAGGAAACTTCAGGGATATGGTAACCTGGCTCTTTACCTAGTCGTGTAACTGGCAATTTATTGTTGCTGTTGTTTTTGATATAGCTGTCTTTCAAGTGGTGCCTCAGCAATCAAAAGCTTAACATCAGGCAATTGCATTACAATTAAAAAAAAACTGCCACAAGCACACATTACAGTAATATTGTCCTACTGGGGCTCATTTGAAAGTACCTATTCCTCCTCTATTTTCTGGAAGAGTTTTTCAGTTCAGTTGTTCAGTCATGTCTGACACTTTGCAACCCCATGGACTGAAGCAGGGCAGTCTTACCTGTCCATCACCAACTCCTGGAGCTTTCTCAGACTCATGTCCATTGAGTTGGTGATGCCATCCAACCATCTTATCCTCTGCTGTTGGAAGAGTTTTTGGATTGTTGCTATTATTTTCATCTGAAATGTTTGATGTTTAATAGTGATGTCATCTGATGACAGGAGCATCATTGTGGGAAAATTTTTAATTATTAATTTGACTTATTTTCTATCTTTTATTCAGTCTGTTTTGAAGTCACACCTTTCTACAAATTTTTTCATTGCATGCATGTGTCTGATTTGTTGGTATAAATTTTTAATACTATTTTCTTATAATTCTGAAAATTCACATATACTCAGTGGTGATGTCTCTCCTTTCAGTCCTGACTTTAATTACTTAGGAATCCTTTTTTTTCTTGGTCAGACTGCCTAAGGTTTGTGATTTGTTATCTTTTTAAAACACCAACTTTTGGTTTCATTGTGTTGTCCAAAAGATTAATCAATAGTCAAAGTAAGAAAGAAATAAAGAATTTAACAGAGCCAACCTAAAGGATTATAACTTGGCAGACAGTGTTTCAGAAAACTCTGAGGACTATACCACCCATTTAAGGCAAAACAGTTATATAAGTTTTTGAGACAAACTAGTATAGTGATACCTTACATAGTTCCAAGTATGAGAATAGTGGGTACTAATGACCTATTACAGGATTGAGAAAGGAAAGCAGTCTTCTTGGAGATTACATTGATTGTGCCAAGAGAATTTCCTTTTGTTGAGTGTGTAGGCACTTCTGTATCTTCTAAGGGGATCTAGCCAATGTATAATATGGGTGCACAAATCACACTAAAGTGGAGGGTGAAGTGGCTCAAATGGGCAGAGAAATTTTATGTTTAAAAGTCTTCTGTCCTAACTTAAAAATAATTTTATTTCATCAATTGCCCTTCTGATCATTAACCTTTCAATAGAAAGCATCAGGTGATCGAGTATTTGGTCCCTTGATTCTAGGGTGGTTTTTTTACCTGCCCGGGTCCATCATTTCCCTCCCTCCTGAATCCTAACACCTGGAATCCTTCTTTCATTTTAGGAAGTGGTAAAGAATTTGCCGGCACTGCATGAGATGTGGGTTCTATCCCTGAGTTAGGAAGATCTCCTGGAAAAGGAAATGGCAACCCACTCCAGTATTCTTGCTGGGAAAATCCCATGGATATTGGAGCCTGGTGGGCTACAGTCCATGGGGTCTCAGAAAGGCAGACATGATTTAGTGAATAAACCAACAACACCAATAGTAAGGTAACTGGCAGACAATAAATGTCAACTCCAAGTTGTCCAATAGGACCTACCCCAATTTTACCTTGTGTGTGTGTTGTACATGTGAATTATTTTAAAGAGAACTACAGACATAATCAATAATTTCAAGTTGTTTGTTGTTGTTCTTAGTTGTTGTTTAGTTGCTAAGTCATGTCCAACACTTTGAGACACCATGAACTAAGGGCACCAGCCTTTTCTGTCCATGGGATTTTCCAGGCAAGAATACCAGACTGAGTTGTCATTTCCTTCTCCAGGATATCTTCCAGACCCAGTAACTGAACCCAAGTATCCTGCATTGGCAGGCTATCTATTTACCACTGAGCCAACAGGGAAGTACTACAAGTTGTTTAGATATCCTTACCTTACTAGGAGCAGGTGATACACAGTGCAAAAAACAAGACGCTATCACTTTGTAAGATACACAAACTGTAATCAAAGTTGCCAATAGGAGGAACAATATCGTTAGTAAAGATTTAAACAAGTACTCTCTTGAACCAACCATTTTCCTCGCATTTCCCTTAAACTGGGAAGAGGATCATTCAGAGTGGAAATTTAACTTTTCATATACATCATAAAGGGGGTTACATTAGAAGACTCATCAGGTATAAAAATACAGCGTTCACTATGTATTAGAGTACAAGGTCCCCCTTGGGAAGCTGTTGGAATATTGAGGGCCATGCATTCTGCAGGACGGCTTTTCTCATCATGGAAATTTCTGAATTGAGCAAACTAATGGCTTGGTTACTATCTTTAAAGGCTTCCTGGGTGAATTTTCTTAAAGCTTCTATATGAATTTTGTTAAAGCTTCTATATGGAATATCTTCTATCCCAGCTGAAGGAAAAAGTATTGTGGCCAAATAATCATACCATTGGAGAACTGATTGAACCCAGCATGCCCTCATTGAAGGCAGACTGACAGCGGCTGCTTTCAGGGTACCTGTAGGCAACATTGAGCCTAAAAGAAACCTACTGTACACCTTCTTAACCAACCCGGGGAGATCCAAGGCCAAAACTTTGTTCCATACACCTACTGGATCCAGTTAGGAGCTATCCAATATATTTCCCAGCTGGTGAAAAACACACGTCAGAACCTGAAACATACATACACCCAAAGACTATGAAACATTAGATAGGATTCATCAGGGGTTTTAATAAATTTACAAACGTGTATCCAACAGCAGCATCCTGCAACTTGCAGTATGAAGTCAGGAGGATGCTTTTGAAATCGATGATAATGGCCTGATCCATTCTTTTGGACTGCCACACTTGTATCTACTGGATGCTACACCATGTTGCGTTGATCCCTTTGCTTACTGATGAGAATTGGGAGTGTTCTCAGTTTTTCCCATCACCAATGCCACTGTGCATGTGTTTTTGTACACCACAAGTACCAGGGTGTCTCCGGAAGATGTACCTGGCAGCAGACTTCCTGGAACAGAGGAAAAATCGCTTTATTATTTTTGTTCAAGATTTGAGACCTTTGGCTCAAAGCAAGGACTCTGGAGTCATATTGCTTGGTTTCAATTCTGCCAGTGATCTGCACGGGCCAAATGCCCTTGGGCCTGTGGCTGAACCTCTCAGAACCTGTTTCCTCACCTGTAAGAGGCTTTTACTCATTGGTACTATAGTCCTAGGAGTGTCACAAGGAAGCATTACTATTTATGTACAGCACTTAGAAGAGTGCCAGGCCCAGGGTCCCTGCTGTATAAGTTGCTTTTCATAGATTTTCCCAAATTACCTCCCAAATAGATCTCTGTGCAAGACGGTGGTGCACAGTCACAGGGGTTTGCTTCTAACGTCTCCCACTCTCAGAATGGTTAAGCTCTTGGAAGCCTGCAGTCCTAGAGTGTGAAACCCGATTCATGGTTTTAGTTTACATCTGCAGGATCAGCGGTGGTGAGTATCTTTGCAGGTGTAACTGGACACTGAGACTCTATTCTTTGAATTGCCTCAGAGTGAGGAAAGAGCTGAGGGAGTGAGGTCAACCTCAGTCTGTCCCCCAAATCTGCCTGCCAAGAACGTTTGATGGAAGCAGATGAGGCAGATTGCTTGCAGAACAAAAATAGGATCCCTTTGCCCTCTGGCCACGTATGGAGAAGTACGCCGACCACTGATCACCGACTGTGGGATTCCTCAGCCCATTCTCTCATTGGGTCGAAAGGCCTGTGGTGGAAGGGAGGCTGGCAGTTGCTTTCAGCACGTTCTAACTGCTCAGCGTCTCCATTCTGACGTTTCATCCTCATCTCCCAGGAGACTAGGGCCCTCAGGACCCTCCTGCTTCCCACTCCACCCACTTTGTACAGAGTCAGGGCTCAGAGCTGTGACTCTAATCAGAAAGGGAAGGCAGGACAGGAGGAGGTGGGACGAGAGGCTTGACAGAGGTGCTCATACCACCATCACCTTCACCCGCCAACTCATCAACTGCCCTGATGACCCTTGGGCTTGGCGGCAAACAGGAGGAGGCCTTTGGCCCATTGGTTACTCCTCGAGGGGGCAGGCAAACAAGGCGCGCGCTGGTTGGTGGGAACCAGACCAATAAGGAGGCCATGGCGCCGGCGTCCCAGGCTTGCTGAAAGCCTGGCGCCGTTGGCCACAATCTTGTGCGTGCGGTGCTTGTGGTGCTTGACCGCTCGCTCCAGACGCTGCTGGCCTCACCTTCCGTGACGGCCTCCACCACTGCCACCGCAACTCGGTTGATAAATCACCTCCAGCCCAGGTCCGGGGGCCACCCATATTCCCCAGATGATGAGCTGTCAGTTTGGGGAGCGGGTTTCGGCCCAGAGGACAGGGAGCGGACCTGCGTCCCTCAGGCCGGCTCCACAGCCCCGCAGGGACCTGGACTGGGCTCCGAGGTGAGGACACCATGAGAGTGGAGATGGGTACCCAAACTCAGGGATTCAACTCAGAGCGGGAGGTGCTGGAAGCGGGGTGGGGGCGGGGGTGGGGGGGGGCGGTGCTGTGGGGCTGCGAAGACCAGCTTGGCTCCCTGGCCGACGACAAAGGGGATGCCCTGCAGCTGGCTGACGAGTCAGTGGCGGCCATCCTGCGGCAACTGAGCGACCTGGACGTACTGGGCTTCAGCAGATACCTGTCCCTGGAAAGCTATGCGATCACTGATGAGACCTCCTTGTGGGCCGACCTCGAGGCGGGTCCCAGCGGTCGAGGCATGGTCCCCTAGAGTTGTGGGGCAGCGGTGCTGGCTGCGGCTGGCCCTCTCCAGGTCGGTGGGGCCGAGGCGGGCCGGGCCTGGGGGAACCCTAAGAGAGGCGCTAAGAGTACATTGAACGTGGCTGCGGATCACCAGCGGCCGCCCTCGGAAGGCCCGTTTGGGCTGCTGTCTGACTCCGAGTCCTCTGATGAGTTCATTGAGAGAGAGCTGATGAGGGTGAGCATTTATCCCAAAGAAGGAGGCCAGGCCAAGCTCAACAGCCTCAAGGGTCCCAGGAACACGCCCAAACACTCGACTGTCTGGGGCAGGGAGAATCTGTTTCACTTGCCAGGGCCGTTCCTGTCCTCCGCTCTGCGAGGATTCACTTCGGTTGTGAAAAGGCAGGACAGGCAGGGCAATGCAGAGCTAAATGAACATCTCTCCACCTAAGAAAATGCAGAGCGAGCTCTGGGGGAAGGATGGCCGCCCGCACAGCTATCAGGGAGTACCAGTAGCGGCAGCTACTGCAGCTGCCACTACAGACAGCCTGCCGCGGGTCGCTCCTAGGAGGAAGAGAGACCGGGAGAAGAAATCCCTCCGGGGCATCTCCAAACCTGCCCTGGGAGAACCTTCCCTTCCTGGGAGCAGCGAATCGCGGCCACTTCCCTGGAACCGGCCCCCTTGCCCCAGTCTCTGGCATTCCGCTGCTTGGGAGGTCCAAGAGGCATACCTTGGTCCCTTTGGGAACCAAAGAGTCCAAGCACACGGGCGCTGGTGCGAAATCTGTGGCCAAGAGGGCACGGGAGGCCGTGTCAGTGATGGCGGTGGTGGGAGAAAACAACGACCCAAATAGAGACCCAGTAACAAAGGGCCAAGTGAGTAGGCCAGGCCCCTCCTCTCTCCCCACTCTTCCCCCTCTCACCCTCCCCAGGACATAATTCTTCACCCGTGCTCCCTCTGTCCATCCCTCAGGGGTCATCATTGGGTGCCCTTGGTCAGTGGGTCATTAGGACGCCAGATTGGGGTCCTTTTACTAGGGACAAATGTTAAAGTAGCACTTGGGGTGTACTGGGCTGGGTTCTCCACCCTTGGCCTGTTTCCAGTCTCTGCGAGTCTGGGACTAGAGAGGAAGGGAGGGCTGGTAGCTTAATTGTGTCAAGGGGGCCCCTTAAAAGCTTCATAGAGCTTCAGTGTTTAGATGAATCACTTTCCTGAATCCTACTTCCTAGCTGTTCCCCAAACCTCCTTTCAGGGGCCCGGGCTTTCTCAGTGCTGCACTGTTGTCCCCAGCTCAGCTCTGCCTGCTGGCCTGGGGCTGACTGATGGAGAAAGTGCTAAAGAGATCAGCCTTTCAATTCTCTTCCCATTCCCCTGCCTCAGCCCAGTCCCAAATCACACCTGCTCACACACACACAGACATAGACATATAAATGCACCGGTACACACATACATACATATATATATGCACACACATCTTTAGTCCAGATTGGTGAAAAATCTTTCTTTTAGCTGCCCACTCACAGGGCATGGCCATCTTCTCCATGGGCACATCATGGAGAACCCAGCAGTGATGACCTCCACATCAGAGACCCCCAGGATCCAGGAAACTCAGAGCCCGTGGCCCTGAACCTGGGAGAAGTCATGCCCAGAGGACCTGAACCCTCAGATGAGTGTCCTGGGTTTTGATATGGGTGGAGGGGACCAGGGGTGAGGGCAGAAACCTCTCTCTCTCTCTCTCCTGGGGGCTCAGCCTTGCTCCTAGGCAGCTTCTTCCATGGGAAACAGGATGTCAACAGGGCTGGCCCCATCATCCTCTGTGTGGGATTTGTTTGGCAGAGGTGATCAGTGGCAGTGCCCCAACAGCTCCTCTGGCTGTAAACTTGCAGGTTAATAGCCTTTTCTGTGAAGTGCTGTTCACCCACATTGCTCTCCCAGGTGCTGGCTGTGGCTGCTGCTCTGAGAGGCTCGAACCCAGAACCACAGTCTTTGGGGACCACAGTGGTGAAAATGCTGCCCTTGGGGAACAGGGGAGGCAGGCCCATAGAGAAGAGGAGAGGAGAAATGCTGCCCTTGGCAGAGCAGAGGAGGCCTGTTGCCAGCAGAGGGGGGTGCTACCTCACCTTGCGTTAGAGCCTGGTTGGCCCTTTCCACCTCACTGGGAGCCTGGGAAGCTGGATTGGGTGCCCTTTCCCTCTCAGGTGACCAGGAACCAACTGACCATTCCCCAAGACTGGAAAGGCAGCAGCCGCCACTGGGAATGCTGGACTGTCTTTGGGTAATGCTTCCTCTGGCTCCTGAAATGCACACCCAATCCTCATGGTGGAATCTGGATCCAAGTTCAACTGAAATGTGTGGGCCTCCCCGCCTTGTCCCCATCCCACACCCGTCAGAAGGAGCCCACCTCCTTTCCACTGATGAAAGTCTTTCCCTTGCCATTCTAGACATCTGGCTTTGGGATGCATGGCCCTGGGGAGAGGAGAAAAAGGAGGCGACAGGAGGGCAGTGTATACTAACCTTTTCTCTTCCTCCCATGTCTACTGGCCTAGTGTCTGGTGCTACAGAGAGAAATAGACGACCTTAAGGAGCAATACGGTATCAGGAACCAGGGACAGAGAGCAGCGGGTTCTTAGTGCAGAAGCAGGGTGGGCCCTTGGGGTGGGGTGGGCTGCAGGTGCCGGGGACCTCGTAGGGATCAGCATTCCTGTGGGGAGGAGAACCTAGCAAGCGTGTCCCTGGAGTGTGCTGTGCATGATCAGCTGGGCGTGTGGACAAGTAGCAAAGTACTGTGTGGACTGCGCGCACACTCTGCCAGCCATTCGAGTCCTAGAGAGCTCCTCCTGATAGGACTTGTAGAGATGCCATGTTGATTTTTCCCTTTAACTGCTGCTTGGTGTGGCCTCTAAGGTTCTTGTTATTGCTTGTTTGCGAGACAATTTTTGAACTTGAGAGCTGCTGGCACATTTTGGTTCATTTTAGGAAATAGCTCCACATTTAACTCAGGTGGTGGGTGGTGATCAGGCCCAGAGCTCTTTGCACTGGGGCTAGTAGGGTGGGTTTCAGGTTGTAGGGCTAGGTGGTTCCCCACAGGAACAAGGGGACAGGCGTCTATATCATTCTGTCTGGAGCACGTTCTTATGCCTCTCCCTGTTGCTGCCGCCATGCAACGCCTGGCTGACAAGTTCCAGATGCTTTGACGTGAGTGTTACACACACCATACTCCTTCCCATAGTCCTGGCTGTTGAGCAGGGCTGTGGGCTGGCCCTGGCTTGAGGCTCTTCCCTGACTCTGCTGTTTCACAGGTTGAGCCCAACATCTTTCTGCAAGAGGAGCAGATGTTACCTCCGAGGCTGGTGAGCTGTGGCCAAGCTTGTTGCCTCCTGTTCTGCCTCCACCAGGGCATCCTCTGCCCCTTGTTTTCCCCCTCTCTGCCCCAGTCTCACAGCAGTTTTTGATTAAAGGACTTCTCATATTCTGTGTTCTGTCCTCTCTCTGGGGGGTAGGGGTTGGGGGAGTGCGGCAAGGCCTGGTGGGGAGCCACTCCATATCAGAGCCTGTTCCAGAACAGTACCTCTGGCATCCTGTGGTGGGGACTCTGGGTCAGCCTCTGCTACCATCCAGGCCATCAGGGCAGCGGAGTGGTCCTGGTCTGGGTTCACTGAGGGCGTTGTCTGGCCACATTGGCACATCCTCCCAGTCCCCTGAGGCCCTCTTCTTGTTTTCTGAACACCCTCCTCTGGGATTTGCTGGTTCCCATCCATCGCTGACATTCTGCCTCCCCGTGGGAAGGAACTCATGACCCCCTTACAGAGCTCCAACCCATCCTCCTTCCTGCACTAGACTCGTTGTCCTACTTACCCTGACCACTCTCCTTTCCTGTTGGAGCACCCTCGATCCCTCCCTGACTTGCCATTGGTGACCTTGCCTGCACGTGTAGTTCAGCAGGTGGAAACAGGCACAGGTGCGCTCATCTCTCCCTTCCCAGGCTCTGCCCTCTCATTGGAGTCCCTACTGCCTGTACTGCCCTCCCCCCACCCCCACCCCAGTCCCACCTTGCACGCTGGAACCTGCACACAATGCTCCTCTCCTCTTTAGCCCTCACCCCTGAGACTCAGGCACCAGTAGTTTCTCTTCTCCTTCTTTGGATTCAATAAAGGGCTTAGGATGAAGCCTGGACCCAGTGAGCTGGGGAGCAGGAGGGAAGGTACAGGGAGCACAGGAGATAGGCTAGTCTCTGGGCTGGAGGTCAGGAGATGCATCTGTTTGGTGCCAACCTGGGTCAGAGTGCACCCTGGCAGCTAGAGATGGATGGTGCAGTCCTTTGTGTTTTCACATCCTTCCTGCCCTAGCCAGCTGACCACCCTCACCTCCAGCCTGAGCCTCTCTATACCCTTGAGTGCAAATGGGCCCATCATGCTCTATGGCAAGTGTGGTTAGTAGGTCTCTGTTCTTGCAAGGTCCCCGTCAAATACTGCTCCACCAGACCCATGACACAGAACTTCCAACAAAGGATATTTCCCAGAGTATCCCAGCTCAGTATCCCAGACTACCTCTTTAGGGCACATGACAATGAGTCTGAACTCTCTGTTCAATTTCTCCCTCACTGAAGTTTGGGGAGCACTTCCTTTCCGTCAGCCAGCACTCCAAGACTGTGCCAGCCTGAGACTCAGAGAGAAAGATCTGTGTTTGAGTGAATTGCGGGTAGGTTCTGCCTGACACCATTCCTGAAAGACCAGGGTTTTATTACACAAAAGGGGGCATGATGGTGGGTAGCACATTCAAAGTTGGTACCTGGACATCTCTCTGTGTGAATAAAAGTCAGCAAAGTTAATGCCCTTGAGACAGAAGGATGTGATTCAGGGAGTAAAGAAAGTAGAGAGCGGTCCAGGTTCTGTAAAGCATTGAGTGAGCCGAAGCAAGGGTTGGATCCCCATCATTCAAGGGGTGGCGTCACATTCCCAAAATGTAGGAGGGGAATGATGCAGGAGGCACCAAACCTCAGGACAGGGTGTTGGGAATCTCAAAGTGCTGGAGTCGCTGGAGGAGGCTCTGGATCTTACCTTGCCATTCTATGATATCTGTCAACTACTGAGGGTGTGGATGAATGAAAATGGGAAGAGTGGCTCTGGAGAGTACCAGGGATACTGCTGCTCATCTTAGAAACAGGGAACCGCCCAACATGAGTTACCTGAGGGAGGGGCAAGATGGGTGCCATGAGGAAGCGAAGTTAGGAGTGACTGCACCTGGGCAATGGGGAGCGCTTCCCCCATATTCCTACGTTGATTCCCTTCCAGGCCTCTTGGCAGGAGGTCAGGTGGACAGACTACATGTGGGTTGGAACAGTCAGAGATCCCAGGGTCAGAGTAGAACATTGGTGGAACTTCCTCCTTCTAATCAGACGCACCCCCCCACCCCGGACCAATTGGCCTTGATCACTTAGATTACAGCTGTGACCCTGACCCTGATCCAGTGGTTATTGCCTGGTGGTGTAGCACATCTCGCTGTTGTTGAGTGAGTAAAATTGGCAGAGGCCTTCCAGCTGAGCTTTCTGCCCACCGAGACATGTAGGTAACTTGTGCCCAGGGAGAAGTCCAGCACCAGCATCAGCACCACCCTTGGGCAGAGAGGGGCCTGGGACTGTGGTCACCAGGGTGAGGAAGTGGAGAAGCTCATGGAAGGGGAGGTGGGAGGGCATGAGCACAACCCCTCATTCACTTTTTACCAGGCTCCCTTCCCTCCTCTGAGCACACAGTTCAGACCAACTACCTCACTATGATGTTGCTGGAAACATATACATCACAGGCCGTGGCTCAGCCCCAAGCCATCCACTTCCAGCGGGAAATCTGTGGCAGGGCCTGAGGCATAGGCTAAAGAAATACATCTGTGCCCCAGAGGGTAGGAGGAAGGCCAAAGCCCAGCCTCATTCAGTGCACCCCTGTCGCCTTTCCCCCTCATGCCCGTTCTCCAGCCTGGGAGACAGCGGCAGCTGCCTTGGAGAGCCCTAGGCCCCATCCTGCCTGGTTCTGCTGCCTGTCAAACTCTTGGCAAGATGCTCCCTCCCTATCACGCCCCCACCCCACCAGCACCAGCCCCAGGTCTAGCGCTTTCTCTAGACTCTTGAGGGAGACTGGCACAAACAAAGAATTTAGAGTAGGCGAGCCCTGAAGAGAGCGCTGGCTGCAGTGGGCACAGTAACCATGCCCCCAGATGTCAAGAGTCCTGATCCTTGCAGTTGGCTTATATGTTCCTTTGCATGATAGCAGTGGGTTAAGCTTGCAGATGCAATAAAGGCTGCTACTCAGCTGACTTTAAGTGAGGAGACTCTCACCTGCAATTGGCAGGTCCGGCCGGGCACTTCGGGGCTGCCGGGGTTGCCATTGGACTGTCCCTGTGTGACCCAGGGAGCAGCGTCTGAATGACTAGTGTGCTTGTTGTACCCGTGCTTGTGCAATGCTGACGTCCTGGTAAGTACCTCTCAGACGCAGATGGAGGACTTTTACAAAGAAGATGCACTTTCTTTTAAAAGATTTACCATTTCTATTTCATACAACAACCCTTGCAAACATAGAAGAGAAATTGCATTGAATTAAATATGAGTTAAACAGACAATGCATATACACATTATGGAGAGTGTAAGCCTTCAGTCTGACGAATAGGTAGGTAACAATCAACCCATGTCACTACACTCAGGTGCCATGTGCATTGCACATCCAGGAGTCACCTACATATCCTTTTCCCTCACAGAATCCTCAAGGATAGGTCTACCTACTGCCTATTCCATTTACTTCACATTCTTGAGGGGGCCAAACTATATATGGAGAAAACAGATTGAGTGTTGCCTGCATCTGGGGATTGACATAAGGGGTTACACTACGAAAACCCAGAAGCAATTTTGCAGGTGATGAAAAAGTTTTTCGTTTCAATTGTGGTGGTGGTACCATAAGAGGATGTGCTTAGAGTGGCTCAGAGACCTTGTAAGTAAATTGTATCTTAATAATTCCATATTATTGAGATACTAATACCCTTTTCCAACAGCACATGAGACAGTTTTACACATGGTCATCACCAAATGGTCAATACCAAAATCAAATTGATTACAGTCTTTGTAACTGAAGATGGAGAACCTGTATATAGTCAGAAAAAACAAGACCTGGAGTTGACTGTGGCTTGGATCATCAGATTCACATAGCAAAATTCAGGCTTAACCTAAAAATGTGGTGAAAACTTCTAGACCAGTCAGGTATGACTTAGTCAAATCCACTATGATAATGCAGCAGAGGCGACAAATAGATTCAAGGGATTAGAACTTGTAAACAGTGTGTCTGAAGAACGATGGACTGAGGTCTGTTATACTGTACAGGAGGCTGTGAACAAAACCATCAAAATGAGAAAGAAAAGCAAGAAGGCAAAGTGGTAGGAGGCCTTACAAATAGCTAAAGAAAGAAGAGAAGCAAAGATCAAGGGAGAAAGGGACAGGTATACCAAACTAAACGCAGATTTCCAAAGAACAGCACGGAGAGACAAGAAGGCCTTCTTCGATGAACAGTGTATAAAACTAGAAGAAACAACAGAAGAGGAAATGCTAGAGATCTCTTCAGGAAAACTGGAGATATCAAGGGAATATTTTTCCCAAAGATGGGCACAATAAAGGACAGAAACGGAAGAGACCTAGTAGATGCTGAAAAGATCAAGAAGATATGGAAAGAATATACAGAAGAACTGTCCAAAAAAGATCTTAATGTACTGGATTACTGCGATGGTGTGGTCACCACCCAGAGCCACCTGTTCTGGAGAGTGAAGTCCAGTGGGCCTTAGGAAGCACTGCTCTTAATAAAGCTAGTGGATGCGACGGAATTCCAGTAGAACTTCTCAAAACCCTAAAGGATGATGCCATCAAAGTGTTGCATCCAATATGTTAGCAAACCTGGAAGATCTACCAGTGGCCACAAGACTGGAAAAAGTCAATCCACATCCCAATTCCCAAAAAGAGTAGTACCAAAGAATGTGCTAACCATTGGACAATTGCACTCGTCTGCCATGCCTAGAGCCAGACATCCTGGAATGTGAAGTCAAGTGGGCCTTAGAAAGCATCACTACGAACAAAGCCAGTGGAGGTGATGGAATTCCAGTTGAGCTATTTCAAATCCTGAAAGATGATGCTGTGAAAGTGCTGCACTCAATATGCCAGCAAATTTGGAAAACTCAGCAGTGGCCACAGGACTGGAAAAGGTCCGTTTTCATTCCAATCCCAAAGAAAGGCAATGCCAAAGAATGCTCAAACTACTGCACAATTGCACTCATCTCATACGCTAGTAAAGTAATGCTCAAAATTCTCCAAGCCAGGCTTCAGCAATACGTGAACTGTGAACTTCTGGATGTTCAAGCTGGTTTTAGAAAAGGCAGAGGAACCAGAGATCAAATTGCCAACATCAGCTGGATCATGGAAAAAGCAAGAGAGTTCCAGAAAAACATCCATTTATGCTTTATTGACTACGCCAAAGCCTTTGACTGTGTGGATCACAATAAACTGTGGAAAATTCTTCAAGAGATGGGAATACCAGACCACCTGACCTGCCTCTTGAGAAACCTGTATGCAGGTCAGGAAGCAAGAGTTAGAACTGGACATGGAACAACAGACTGGTTCCAAATAGGAAAAGGAGTACCTCAAGGCTGTATATTGTCACCCTGCTTATTTAACTTATATGCAGAGTACATCATGAGAAATGCTGGGCTGGAAGAAGCACAAGCTGGAATCAAGATTGCCGGGAGAAATATCAATCACCTCAGATATGCAGATGACACCACCATTATGGCAGAAAGTGAAGAGGAACTAAAAAGCCTCTTGATGAAAGTGAAAGAGGAGAGTGAAAAAGTTGGCTTAAAGCTCAACATTCAGAAAACAAAGATCATGGCATCTGGTCCCATCACTTCATGGCAAATAGATGAGGAAACAGTGGAAACAGTGTCAGACTTTAGTTTTTTGGGCTCCAAAATCACTGCAGATGGTGACTGCAGCCATGAAATTAAAAGACACTTACTCCGTGGAAGGAGAGTTATGACCAACCTACATAGCATATTGAAAAGCAGAGACATTACTTTGCCAACAAAGATCCGTCTAGTCAAGGCTATGGTTTTTCCAGTGGTCGTGTATGGATGTGAGAGTTGGACTGTGAAGAAAGCTGAGCACCGAACAATTGATGCTTTTGAACTGTGGTGTTGGAGAAGACTCTTGGGAGTCCCTTGGACTGCAAGGAGATCCAACCAGTCCATTCTGAAGGAGATCAGCCCTGGGATTTCTTTGGAAGGAATGATGCTAAAGCTGAAACTCCAGTACTTTGGCCACCTCATGCAAAGAGTTGACTCATTGGAAAAGACTCTGATGCTGGGAGGGATTGGGGGCAGGAGGAGAAGGGGACGGCAGAGGATGAGATGGCTGGATGGCATCACTGACTCGATGGACTTGAGTCTGAGTGAACTCCGGGAGTTGGTGATGGAGAGGGAGGCCTGGCGCGCTGCGATTCATGGGGTCGCAAAGAGTCGGACATGACTGAGCAACTGAACTGAACTGAACTGAACTGCCATGCTAGTAAGGAAATGCTTAAAATCTTGCATGCTAGCCTTCAGCATTATGTGAACCAAGAACATCCAGATGTCCAGGTTGGGTTTAGAAAAGGAAGAGCAACCAGAGATCAAACTGCCAACATTCGCTGGATCATAGGGAAACCAAGGGAATTCCAGGAAACCATCTACCTCTGTTTCATCAACTACGCAAAGCCTTTGTCTGTGTGTGTCATAATAAGCTGTGGAAAGCTCTTAAAGAGATGGGACTACAAGACCATCTTACCTGTCTCCTGAGACACCTGTATGTGGGTCAAGAAGAAACACACACTGTATGGAACAACTGACTGGTTCAGGACTGAGAAAGGCGTACGACAGGGCTGTCTGCTGTCACCCTGTTTGTTTACACTATACGCTGAGCACATCATGAGAAATGCCGGGCTGGATGATTTACAAGCTGGAATCAAGATAGGCAGGAGAAACCTCAACAACCTCAGATATGCAGATGATACCACTCTAATGGCAGAAAGGGAAGAGGAACTAAAGAGCCTCTTGATGAGGGTGAAGGAGGAGAGTGGGAAAAGCCGGCTTAAAACTAAATATTGAAAAAAAAGAATGATCACGGTATCCCACCCCATTACTTCATGGCAAATAGAGGGGGGAAGGTGGAAATGGTGACAGATTTCCTCTTCTTGGGCTCTAAAATCACTGTGGATGGTCACTGAAGCCATGAAGTCAGAAGACGTTTGCTTCTTGGCAGGAAAGCTATGACAAACCTAGACGGTGTGTTGAAAATCAGAGACATTACTCTGCTGACAAAGATCCATATAGTCAAGGCTATGGTCTTCCCAGTGGGCATGTACGGTTGTGAGAGCTGGAGCGTAAAGAAGGCGGAGCACCAAAGAATTGATGCCTTTGAACTGTGGTGCTGGAGAAGACTCCTGAGAGTCCCTTGGACAGCAAGGAAATCAAACCAGTCAATCTTAAGGGGAATCAACTCTGAATCCTCATTGGGAAGGACTGATGCTGAGCTGAAAGTCCAGTATTTTGGTCATCTGATGCGAACAGCTGACTCATTGGAAAAGTCCCTGATGGTGGGAAAGACTGAGGACAGAAGGAGAAGAGGGCGTCAGAGGGTGGGATGGCTGGATGGCATCACCCATGCAATGGACATGAACTTAGGCAAACTTCGGGAGATGGTGAGGGACACGGAGGCCTGGCAAGCTGAAGCCCACGGGGTCACCAAGAGTCAGACACGACTGGGCGACTGAACAACAACAACAAACCCATATTATTAAACAATGGTAAAAAGTAGAAATCAGCTGCAGCAAAAAAAAAAAAAAAAACAACTGTAGGAAAAAAACAAAAATGTGGAGGCTAAGTCACTGAAGAAATCAAAGAGTAAATCATAATATACCTATAGAGTAATGAAAGGGAAAACACAAAGCCTGTGGGATGCAGCAAAAGCAGTTAAGAGAGAATTTTATAGCAATACAATCTCACCTCAGGAAACAAGAAAAACCTCAAATAAACAACCTAATCTTACACCTAAAGCAATGAGAGAAAAAAGAACAAATAAAATGGAAAGTTAACAGAAGGGAAGAAATCAAAGATCAGAGCAGAGATGTATGTAATAGAGATTAAGAAAGCAATAGATGAAGTCAATGAAACTACTTTGGCCACCTGATGTGAAGAATTGACTCATTGGAAAAGACCATGATGCTGGGAAAGATTGAAGGTGAGAGGAGAAGGGGATGGCAGAGGATGAGACGATTGGAGAACATCACTGATGCGACGGACGTGAGTTTGAGTAAGCTCCAGGAGTTGGTGATGGACAGGGAAAGCTGGCGTGCTGTAGTCCATGGGGTTGCAAATAGCCGGACACAACTGAGTGACTGAACTGAAGTGAATAAAACTAAAAGCTGGTTCTTTGAGAGGATAAGCAAAAGTGATAGACCTTTTGCCAGACCCATCAAGAATAAAAGGGAGAGGGTTAAACTCAATAAAATTAGACATGGAGAAGTAAGTTGCAACTGACATCACAGAAATGCACTGGATTGTAAGAGAATACAGGAAGCAAGTATATGCCAGTGAAATGCACAACTTAGAAGAAATGGACCAATTATTAGAGTGGTACAATTTTCCAAGTATGAACCAGGAAGAAATAGAAAATACAAAGAAACACATCATATGTACTGAAATTGAAACTCTGACTTAAAATTTTCCAGAAAACAGAAGGCCAGGACCACATGACTTCAGAGGCAAATTCCATCAGGCATTTAGTGAAGAGTCAATACCCATCCTTCTGAAACTATTCCAAAAACTTGCAGAGGAAAGAACACTCCCCAAACTCATCCTATGAGGCACCGTCATCCTGATACCAAAAGCAGACAAATATACCACCAAAAGAGAAAGTTACAGGGCAATATGAATGATGAACATAGGCACAAAATTCTCAACAAAACAGTAGCAAACCAAATCCAGCGATACATTAGAAGGACCACACAACATGATCAAGTGGGATTCATCCAAGTGACGCAAGAATTTTTCAATAGCCACAAATCCATAGATCTCAATAGATGCAGAGAAAGCTTTAGAAAAAAGTCCGACATCCATTTGTGATAAAACTCTCCAGAAAGTGGGCATAGAGGGACCCTATCTGAACATAAAAAAGGCCACATTTGACAAACCTACCGATAACATCATACTCGATGGTAAAAAGAAGACAGCGTTTCCTCTAAGATCGGGAAGAAGAGAAGGATGGCCACTCTCGCCACTTTTATTCAATATAGTCACGGAAGTTCTAACCACAGCAATCAGAGAAGAAAAAGAAATAAAAGAATCCAAGTTGGAAAAGAAATAAAGCTGTCACTGCTTGCAGTTTGCAGGATACTATGCATAGAAAATCCTAAAGATGCTGCCAGAAAACTATTAAGAGCTCATCAATGAATTCAGTAAAACTGCAGGATACAAAATGAATGCACAGAAAATTCTTGCATTTTCACATGCTAACAATGAAATTTCAGAAAGAGAGACTAAATAGACAATCCCATTTATCATCACATCAAAAAGAATATAGAACAGTCTTATGGACTCTGTGGGAGAGGGAGAGGGTGGGAAGATTTGGGAGAGTGACACTGAAACATGTAGAATATCATGTAAGAAACGAGTTGCCAGTCCAGGTTCGATGCACGATACTGGATGCTTGGGGCTGGTGCACTGGGACGACCCAGAGGGATGGTGTGGGGAGGGAGGAGGGAGGAGGGTTCAGGATGGGGAACACATGTATGCCTGTGGCGGATTCATTTTGATATTTGGCAAAACAAATACAATTATGTAAAGTTTAAAAATAAAATAAAATTAAAAAAAAATGTCCACAGGCCTCCAAGGCCAGAAGATAATGTACACAACATTGTTTATAGGAAAGGTATGCAGAAAAAACCCTGGTTTTGATAAAGACGAAACATGTGTAATGTTTGGGCTGACTCTGCATGACTCTGCATATTTCATTTCCCTCTATGTACAAGTCAAGCTTTAAAAGTTCCTTTTGAAAATAAAGTTATGGGCCTTGCTCACCAAAAAAAAAAAAAAAAAGAATAAAACGCCAAGGAATAAACCTAAGGAGACAAAAGAGCTGTACTCACAAATCTATAAGATGCATGCACCCCAATGTTGATTGCAGCACTATTTACAACTGCCAAGACATGGTAGCTACCTAAATATCCATCAACAGAGGGATGGATAAAGAATATGTGGTACATATATACAGTGGAATATTACTTAACCATAAAGAGAATGAAATAATGCCACTTGCAGCAACATGGATGGACATAGTGATTGCCATACTGAGTGAAGAAAGTCAGAAAGAGAAAGACAAATGTCCCTTACATGTGGAACCTAAAAAATTGTACAAATGAACTTATTAACAAAATGGAAACAGACTTTGAAAACTTATGATTACCAAAACGGAAAGGCAGAGGTAGGGAAGGGATAAAGATCCTAATCTATAACATCCTAACGAGAGCTGTTGAAGATGACGTAAACAGATGGAAAGAAATATCGTATTCTTGTGAGGCCAAGCATTAACAACTAGCCTCTGCTTTACATTTCCTAAGGAAGGAGGCAAGTGGGCTTGAGTCCAGATGTTTACAATCAGCCTCCGGCTTGCACTTTGAAATAGAATAAGAGTAACAGGGTAAATAGTCAAGCTTTGTCTCCTGAGGACACTTTAAGATAACAGCTCTGGCAGAGACAGAGGAGCTCTCTGTTTGAGTAAAAGATCAAGAGGTCACATATGTCCCATTCTCAGGGCAGGAGAGACACTGCACATGGGCAGAAAGGCTCCTTGGGGGTCAAAAACAAAGGGGCCCCACCCCATAACATGTGATGCAACATCTGATGCAACCTGATGCGAAGAGCCGATTCATTGGGAAAGACCCTGATGCTGGGAAAGAGAGAAGGCAGGAGGAGAAGGGGACGACAGAGGATCAGATGTTTGGATGCATCAAGTCAGTGATGCCTCACTGACTCAAAGGACATGAGTTTGAGCAACCTCTGGAAAACGATGAAGGACAGCGAAGCCTGGCATGCTGCAGTTCATGGGTGGCAAAGAGTGGGAAACGACTGAGCTACTAAACAACAATAATTTCTATTGCATATAATCCTGCAAGCCTAAAACATACTTCTCTCCCCACTATGCATCAGTATCAAATGAATAAGCATAGCCTTCTGCTGACGTAGGTAGGGCTAGTTCCTACATTGCTGGCTATGGGGTCCTAGGTGTCCCAAAGTTCATCTTGTCCTGCTGGTGAGTGTGGCTGTTTCTGGGGGCAGCTGGCTGACATGCCAAGGTATCTTGAGGCTGGTTTGTCCTGCCATTGACTGAGTTTGGGGCCCAGGGTGTCCTGGGGTAGTGCCAGCTCACTGGTGGGTGGAACTCTGTTTCTGTTCCTGGGTCTCTAGCTGCAGGGCCCTGGGGGTCCCAGAGCTGGTTTCAGTCCACTGTTGGGTGGGGCCAGTTCCTGACATGGCTGGCTGTGGGGTCCTAGATGTCCCAAAGGGGGCTTCCACACACTGCAGTGTGGGGCCAGATTCCAGAGCTGCTGGCTGAGAGCTCCAAAGTGTCCCAGACCTGGTGTCTACTTGCCAGTACACTGTGCTGGGACTCAGTGGCTCTTGGGGCTGGTGTGGGCCTGCTGGTGGGTGACCTATTTCCTGGTATGGCAGGCTGCAGGGCTGGAGTTACTCCGGTTGCTGTTGTCTGCCTGCTGGTGTGTGGAGCTGGTTCTTGGGTTCTCTGGCTTCAGGGCCCTGGAGGAGTCCAGGAGTTGGTGTTTTGGGCCATGGGTGGCTGGGGCTGGGTCCAGGGCATACTAGGGCTGGTGCCTACCCACTGATGGGTAAAACTGGTCCTGGGGCTAGCGATGACCTGCTGTGGGCAGGAACTAGGTCCCAGGCTCTGACTGCAGGACCCTGGAGTCCTGGGCTTAGTGCCTTTTCATTGGTGTATAGGGCCAGTGTGGTGTGTCGGGGCCTCTGATTGACAGGTCCAGCTCCAGGGAGTCTTAAGGCAGCAGGCTTGCTTGTGGGTGGGGCTGCGTCTCTGCCTGGCTAGTAGCTTGTCCTGTCCTAGTATTACTGCCTACAGGCTGATGGGCAGGTCTGGGCACTGGTGCTGGTGAGCTGCAGGGAGGATTCCAAAATGGCACTTGCCAGCACCGGTGTCCACGTGGTCGATGGAGCTCCGCAAAGTGGCTGTGTCCCCAGGGTGAGTCCAGCTGCCTCTTGCCTCTCTGGGAGGCTCTCAAGATCAGCAGCTGCCTCTGACCCCGGCTGCTTTCAAATTATTGCTTCAGCCCAGGGTCCTGGAGCATGTGAGATTTTGTATGCCCCCTTTAAGAGTGGAGTCTGCTTCCCACGGCCCTCTGGCTCTCCCCAAATTAAGCCCTGCTGGCTTCAAATCCAAAAGTTCTGGGAGATCCTCTTCATGTGAATAAATACAATTTCATCAGCAAAAATATACAAACTACCACTGCACAGAAGAGGCATGAATCTTACAAATTTAACATTGATTAAAAACCAAGAAGCAACACAGATATATTTAACAATTCCATTCATATAACTGTAAGTAGCTGTCAACACTAACACATAACATTATATATATATATATATATATATATATATACACACACACACACACACATATATAGTATACAATTTTTGAGGAAAAGGATAGAAAGGATGGCATATAAGTAAGAGTGTGCCTGTTCTCCTTGAAGAAGGAGCGGGTCTAAGATAAGACAGGGAAACTTCAGGAGTGTTGGGGAAGCCGACACTATCCCCTTCTGTGACTTGGAGGTATACACTTGATAATCAGTTATTAAACTCCACGTATATATTGTGACTTTTTCTCTATCTATGTTACGTTTCAGTATAATTGGAGAAAAATATAATGCTTAGGGAAATAACATCCCGGTATAAGCATATTGTAATTATGTTCTAATCAGAAGTAGAACCAAAGTTACTTTCTTTGTTTATAACATATCTAATTGAGTTTAGTAATCTTATTTCATCTACATTAATAGCTATATTTTTGAGAACTCATTCCTTTGTAATGAAAAATAATAAAGTGAAGCTCACATAATTATAATATCAATTTCAATTTTTAATAAATATTCCATATTTGGGTAGTACATTATCACTCAGAATTTAATTGTGAAATTGTGCTGAAACCCACAGAAGTGATGTATTTGGATACAATTTCTCAGAGACTTCTCCCCTCCCCATGCACTTCCTCTCAGAGGTGGAGCACCAAGAACCTGAGCAAAAGAAATGAAGGCCAAAAATCCGGAGCGATGTCCCTGCATTGTAATACACCGACTTGACCAGGAGAGGGCAGTATCGTCTAAGGCTGTTTGTTGGGAAGGGCCAGATGCCATGGCTTGGAGTTCCTCCTGATCTTTGTGATTAGTCTGTTAACCCCTGAGACTGAAGAGCTTATTTGTGCCAATATGGTGGTGATGGTGATGGTGCTGGTGGTTGGATGCGCTGCATCTCCCTTGCCTGTTTGACACTTCCATCTCAACACCAGCCTTCACCTCTCCTCCCCGCAGCAGCAGCTCTTTTCTTCCTCTTTCTCCTCAGACAGAAACTGAGACCATTGATGTGCTCGACTGGGTGTGCTCCCACCTTCCACTGGCACAGAAGCAGTAGGTGGGTGTGCACAGCCCTTCAAGCCCTTCCCTTGTTCTTTGTAGGGAGCAAAGCTGAAAGAATTTTCCTGAAATGTTAGCCTCCACCCCGCAGTGAGTGCCCCTGCTTTTGTTTCTAGTCTTGTGGCCCAAGTGAAGGCTCCACACTGGTTCGTGGCATTGATAGGGTCAATAGGAAGAATGTCCTGTTTTTTAAATGCTCATTGATTGCTGAAATGAAACAAGAGTCATTTTCTGGGGCCACCCCTCTGCCTAAAGATAACATAACTTTTCCCATTATAAATACTGTTCCATCTTCTAACCTTGTTGTTCAGAATTCCAGCTATTAAAATTTGCCTCCCTTTTTAAGGATGGACCTGAAACAGAAATTGAGGAAACATTTCTGTTGAGACTTTACCTTAAATGACTGAGCGTGTAAAGGGTCTTCTCGTGCTTATTTGGGATTTTTCATCTCTTTAAACTACATGTGCTTTATTGCTAATTCTTGGACACCATCAGAAGACATTTTGAAAAAAAAATTGTTTTGCCCATGATTCTAGGACCATTCTAAAGGAGATCGGTCCTGGGTGTTCTTTGGAAGGACTGATGCTAAAGCTGAAACTCCAATACTTTGGCCACCTCATGCGAAGAGTTGACTCGTTGGAAAAGACTCTGATGCTCGGAGGGATTGGGGGCAGGAGGAGAAGGGGACGACAGAGGATGAGATGGCTGGATGGCATCACCAACTCGATGGACATGAGTTTGGGTGAGCTCCGGGAGTTGGGGATGGACAGGGAGGCCTGGCACGGTGCAGTTCATGGGGTCGCAAAGAGTCGGACACGACTGAGCGACTGAACTGAACTGAACTAGGACCCAAATGCCTCAGCTGATTTTTCCCACATGGTTCCTGCCCCAGAATCACAGATGTACAGAATACTAGAGCTAGATAATCTCATGTAGAAATCTAACAGGTCTACTCCTGAGGGGTGTACAAATGAGGAATCTGAGAGTAGAGGGACAGTGCCATGTCCAGGCCAGCAGGCAGTTCAACTCTACCTGTTCAGTCCCCACTTTGCTGTTCGTTAGGACAGAAGCACCTGCATCGCCTCACACTCAGAACTCTCGTGGATGTATGTTGAAGCTGGTGCAGCTTCTTCCCAACCTCCTGACTAATTTGAAACAATGAAATCGGTCCCATTTACTGTCAGTTATAGCTAGAGCCTTGTTCACTCACTTGAGCATCCCAGGTGAAGCACTCCCCTTCACTGCATCCACAGAATCTCTAGTGTTTTGGGGTCACCTTGGATTGCTGACCTAACAGCCCTAACATAAGGCAGAGTAAGGTAGGGCAAGCACTTGATGAGGAATCAGGAGACCTACCTCTCTCCTAACCTGACGAAAAGCACTTTCCCTTTCTGAACCTCTTGTTTCTCCATCGGGAAAAGAGGAAGGTGACCTAGAACAGTGGCTCTCAACCTGGATTCCAAGAACTTCCTGAAATTGTGTGCAGAGTTGTGGGAGGTAATGTATACAGTCTTCGTGGGAGGGTGTATAGAGCTTTCAATAGATTCTCAAAGGAGTCCTATTATGGGCTGAATTGTGTGGCCCTCAAATGCCTATCTTAAAGCCCTAACCCTCAATGTGACTGAATTTGGAGATGGAGCCTTTAGAGAGGTAATTAGGGTTAATTGAGGGAGCTGGTAAAGAATCTGCCTGCAATATAGGTTTTGATTCCCGTGTCGGGAAGTACCCCTGGAGAAGGGATACGCTACCCAATCTAGTATTCTTGGGCTTCCCTGGTGGCTAGACAGTAACGAACCCACCTGCAATGTGGCACACCTGAGTTCCATCCCTGTGTTGGGAAGTTCCCCTGGAGGAGGGCATGGCAACCCACTCCAGGATTCTTGCCTGGAGAATTCCCATGGAGAGAGGAGCCTGGTGTGCCACAGTTCATGGGGTCACCAAGAGTCGGACACAACTGAGTGACCAAGCACAACACATACAGAGGTGTAAGAGTGGGGCCCTAATCCCAAAGGATCTGACATCCTTATAAGAGAGGAGTTACCAGACCTCTCGCGCGCGGTCTCTCTCTGTCTCCATACACACACACAGGAAATGTCATGTGAGGGGAAACAGAGGGAAGGTGGCCAACTGCAATACAAGAGAGTGCCTACACCAGGAGTTGAACTCGCTGGCACTTGGATCTTGGACTTCTAGTTTTCCCCGAACTATGAGAAACTAAATGTCTTTTGTTTAAGCCATCCAGCCTGTTGGTATTTGGTTTTGGCAACTCGAACAGACTAACACAGGGCCCCATAACCGAAAGAAAAAAAAAAAAAAAAAAAGCTTCAGAAGCCATTGCAACCCACTGGTTGCCAGAAACCCATCCTGGACATTCATGTTTCAATACAACGTTTTTAGGCACTTGCAGATTTCTTGAGCTTTGCTTAGAACAGTGCAGTATATCTTTTATTGCAACTATGCTTCCTTTTCGAATAGTTGATTAACACAGATTGTATCTATATAAACCCAAAGACCAGAGTTTAAATCCTGATTCCACCACTACTAGATGTTTGACTTTGGACAAGTTATCACATGTTTGTGCCTTGTATATAAAATAGGGATAAGATTAGTGTCTACCTCACATGGCTGTTGTGAGAATTAAATGACATAATGCATGTAGAGGGCCTAGCACGTAGTAAAGTTTCAACAGATATTAGTAGCTTTTGTGATGAAAATGTAAGTAGCAGTCAGAGTTTTTTGCCCTTATAAACAACACTGTTGTGAGCAAACTTCTTTATACACAAAGAATTTTTTAAAATACTTACCTAGATTAACTAAGAGAAAAAGACTAAAAATAACTAAAATCATAAAAAAAAGAGGGGATATTACAATCAATGTGACAATAACAAACAGGATTACACAAGAATATTATGGACAATTGTGGCAAGAAATTGGACAACCTAGAAGAAATGAAATA